>NW_011942149.1:5896444-5918820 GCF_000187425.2 Metarhizium robertsii ARSEF 23 | reverse complement strand
ACCCGCCCCCCCCCCCCCCCCCCCCCCCCCCCCCCCCTCTCTCTCCAAATGGTCTTACTTCTTTGTATCTGACGACGACCCTCCTTCCCCCCCCTGGCAGTGCGAAGGCAAACGTCTGCTCCCAACCCATTCTCAAGTGCGTTATTGATTTTACGTTATTGAAATTTTTGCCTGCACGTGGAGCCTCACATTGTTGCATTTGCATTAATGTGTAGGAGAATGCCATCGTTCTGACTACTTGCGGTTAGAACTCAGCCTTGCGCGACACCCGCCAACTGCGCCAAGCTGGCTTCCAAGGCGTTGCTGCTGCTTCTCTCCTCCGGCTACGGCTCTCGCTTCACCCAAACGGTCGGAAGAAACCATCACTTCTCGAAAGAAGCAAGAATACGAGTATACGTGCCTACGAGACTGCTCTCTACAACGTCGACCCGATCCGTTTTTGGCTTCCTCAACCGTATCATAAAGACGGCCTTGCCAGACAGCGAAATGAACAAGAGAGCTGCCCCGGGGGTGAATGCAACAGCTAGCCCCCCCAAGAAAAGAAAGACGGATAATGTGCAAAAGTTCTATGCGGTCCAAGCTGGATTTCGCCCTGGGGTGTATATGACATATGCCGAGTGCTCAGCCCAAACGGCTGGTTTCAGGGGTGCTGTTTGTGAGTCGACTCTGTGGTTTTTGTCGCCAGCCTTGAGATGCCAAATGGAGCATGGTTGAGCTAATTGGTTGTTGCTGTAGTCAAATCCTTCACCTCGCGGTCCGATGCAGAGGCATTTGCGGAGGGGAAGAAGGTCGCAGCGTCTTCTGATGAGCCAGAGAGGTTTTACGCCGTGGCTGTAGGCAATCCCACGGGCATTTACACTGATTGGAATGAAGCGGCGCTGGCTATCAAGGGCGTCAAGGGCCCCAAGTACAAGCGGTTTGGAACACGGATGGAGGCGGTCGTCTATATTAAACAACATGGCAGTAGGGAAGCCATTGAAGCTCTCGGGGAAACATATGCGGCGGCGCCAGTTGAATTACCGGTATCACCAACACCGGTAGCAGCTTCCGCAAAGAAGACGGCGTCCAAGACGGCCGCAAAGAAAGCTGAACCGGGGGTGCAGCGTCCGGCTGAGGACGTTTTGCAAATTTATACAGACGGCAGTAGCCTTGCAAACGGGAAAGCTGGTTCCAGAGCAGGCGTGGGTGTCTATTTTGGAGACGGGGATCCCCGAAATGTTTCTGAAAGACTGGTTGGCGACCCGCAGACTAACCAGCGTGCCGAGTTGATGGCCATGCTTCGGGCATTAGAGATTGCACCCCTCGAGCAGACGGTGCAGATCATCAGCGACAGCCAGTATTCGATCAACTGCGTGACGCAATGGGCTATTGGATGGAAACACAAAGGGTGGAAGACGGCAACTGGCGAGAATGTCAAGAACCAGGATATCATTCGGGCTGTCCTGGACAAGATGGACGAGAGGACCAAGACCGGCGCTAATACCTACTTTCATTGGGTTAAGGGACATGCGTCGGATAGAGGAAATGTGGCTGCTGACAGGTTAGCTGTACGAGGAGCAAAAATGGCTTGTTGAGGAGGGTGTCGTGAGCTGGAGTTGAGTCGGGGGGTGGGTATTGGAACTATGTCAGGCTCGAAGCTCTTGGAAAAAACACAAGAGCCTGTGTCTGTGTCGTATTTTTGTGATACTAGCAGGGTGATGGAAGGGTAGGGTTGCATCTCATGGAAGCGGCTAAGGAGCATATGCATGTGTTACGGGGTGTTTTAATTTTTTTCTGTTCGAGACTTGGGATATTTTGAGGACCGGGGAAAAAAGGGAATTCTTTGATTTTGTCAGTTTGTTTGTGATACAAGTCCACATGAATGGCTGGCGGCGTCTTGACGATCATACAACAATGATGGAGGACTGTTGTTATGACACCTGTATTTGTCTTTACACCACGGCCAATCATCGCCGTGACGTATTGTTATCGCAAGGGACTTGAAGAATGCGTTTCAACCGATGGATGTTGTGGCGGGTGTTGCTATCTGAGTATTCGAGGGCGTCGCGCTGAAAGCTATTCCTGGTTGCTTGCGGCCGCTGCCATCGATCAGCCATACCACGGAATTCCGGCACACTCTATCTGTGGCTCCTGGCTTGGATGCGGGGAATGATATCATCGTATAGCTACGTTTTCATGTTGACAGCTTGTTCGAGCCTTTTATTTTTGGGAGATTGATCCGTGGGGGCCAGTGAGGGATCGTGATGCTTCGATGTCGGCGCAGGTCATGTCTTGCTGGAGGCAACGTCATGCGCATGAGGTTTTGTGGGATTGCATTGGAGCTGCGAGGTCTATCCTGCAAGCCTGCTCTTCAAATAGCGCCCGCTATGCCCAAGCTATCGCAAGTTGTTTTGATACGGTGGGATTTGTCGATTCTGTCGTGTTCGTCTCCTCGTCCCCTGCCTCATGTCGGTGGTCAACAACCCACACGAGTCTTGGATGCTTTTCCGTAGCATAGAGAGATTGATGACTTGGGAGTCATTATCTGGATAGTTTTCTTCCAATCAGATCACTGTCCATTATACCTCGCAGGTGTCCTCTTGGTTGTTGTCCATTCACCTCCAGGGACCATCCCTTGGAGGTTGTGGTACACCACCGAGTACACACCACGTACTTTGACTCTTGCAGCCATCAAACTCTGTCACATATAGCATGAGAACATTCCTTTGTCTTTGGATTTTTATTCGCTTCACTTTTACCGAGCAAATCGCTGATAGCACCTAAAGTCTCATTCACTCGACACCCAATCCAACTTTACACGTCTGCACGACTAAGATCAGATAAACTTGGAACATCTCACCTGGACAGCATTATGCGCACAAAGCGCACACATCTCAGAAAAAGAGGTTATTCCCAGTTTGCGTCTGTTTCACAGTGCCGGATTATCCATATCAGGACAAACGTGCAGGTTGCACCCGCGGCCTGTTATTTCCCTTTGGGGACGGATGAACCAATGGGATGTGTACGGCATCCCAATTGGTTATCAGGCGGCAACCCATACAGTACATTCGGGAAGGGTAGCAAGGCATGGGCCAATATTCTTCTTCTTTTTGTCGTTACATTGGCGGGTAGGCTCTCAGTAGACGGGTGGTACCAAGGAGGGGGAGGAATATTTGTGTCGCCTGACAAGTCAACTTCACCTTGCAACATTTGCATTTTTGCATTCATCTCCCGAGGCGTTGTATGTATATGCATAGTGATGAGTCGAGATGGTGGATGTTTGAGAAGGAATTGGGTTAGGAGTAACCCAACTTCTGCTGAAGTCGATCACAAGGATGATGGAATTCATGGCGGTTACGCCCGGTGGCGTCTGCAATAATCGTAAAGAGTTGACTAGACTCACAGGGGGATGAAGCATCGGCTGAGGATTTACAAGAGAGACGGTTTTTGTTCTCGGCAGTTGCAATGTCCTTGGGTTGCCTTCGTAGGCTTGCTTGACAGCTGTTTGCCAATATGCCCATGATGATGTGCGAACTGGTTTGGCCCCCGGGCACACTTAGCATAATGACACCCAATCAAGTTGAAATGTCGCCTTGTACAGACCATCAATTGGGCTGGATTTGATGTTGTGGCTTCATATTGTAAGCAAAGCGGCGTGCGGCGGGTCAAGAAGGAGAAGGGACGATGCAGTTGCCTCTGAACACGTCATTCTTCGCTTCGGGGAGAGATTGGCATCGAGAGTTGGGCAACCTGGCGGCGCGTCGTGACGAGGATAAAATTGTATTAATACGGCGTCTGACCCCAATCAACATGGACTGACAGAACTGGGCTGGATGAGAAGACCATTGAAGTTCGGGAGCCAAGGTCGGCCTGGCAGTTTCCTGGCTGTGCAGTCGTGACTTCCCCAAGTGGTTCACGCATGTGGAGGCAGCACCGGCAAATCCCAGATGCCATACCAAAAAGGCGATATCCGTGCGAATGGCTTTGCGGCGGCGCGGATGAGAGCGGAACCAAACCACTTTCTAGGTCGTTGCCGACGTCTCGATTCAGAACCCGCATGCACATAACACTACATCCATCCATCTTGTCGCGGCCTCTACGGATTCGAACCGTTTTGCTCTACTCTGCCCCAGTCCAACATTGCCTATTACCCGTTCGGGAACTTCCTACATCAACAACGGGCCACAGCTTCCATCCACGGATTCCCTCCAGGGCACACAGAAAAAACTCGCTCTACGTGTGTCTCTTCGCACGTCTTTATTTACCGCTTCTATTATCTCACCCGGTCCCAGAATGCTGTCTACCCTTCTCCTCCTTGCTACAGCCGCCGTCGCCACTGCCTGCTTTGAAGCTTGCTAACGCCAGCTTTTGCCGCAATGGCTAATTACACTTCACAGGAGAACAAGGGCATTTGGGCCGTACCTTTGGAAATCACCGACTTCAACATCTTGGTTGCTCTGTTGGGTGGATTCATTTCGGTGTTTGGGCTGGTGTCATATCTCTTGAAGGAAACATTTTACCTATCTGAAGCTCGTGAGTACCTTTTCGTTTGTCACTTTGAGCCTTTTACCCCTCTACTCTTACCTGAGCGACGTTTAATAGTTCTCGGGCTATGATTTGCTTTTTTTTTTTTTGTTTCCTGAACTGGTGGTGCATAAGCATGTGAGACAATGATGCAGGAACCGTATTCGGGACAGACGTACAAGGGACAGGGAAGCTTGTGTAACAACCCCTTTCCTTTTTTCGTTTTGTTTCCCACGATGGATATCACCTTCATTCACCTTCATTCCGGGAAGCAGTTGAGACGTTTAGCATACTTATCGCATTAGTCTACGCTGGATTCTGACATTACTGGTATAGTCATATCGCTCTTGGTTGGTGTGGCCTTTGGGCCATATGCGGCCGATTGGATTCGGCCTTGGTCCTATGCCGCTTGTCACCAAGATGGTCTCACGGACGCGCAATGCCAGGACCGGCTGAATGCCATCACGCTCAACTTTTCCAGACTGGTGCTTGGTGTGCAGCTGGTTCTCGCTGGAATCCAGTTGCCAAGCAAATACCTCTGGAAAGAGCTGAAACCCATCTTGCTACTCGTCGGCCCCGGTATGGCATGTATGTGGATGGCTACGAGTCTTCTTGTTTGGGGACTGGTTGGCACACCTAGCTTTTTGCATGCCCTGGCTGTTGGGGCGTGCGTCACTCCTACCGACCCCGTCCTGTCTGCCGTCATTGTCAAGGGAAAGTTTGCCGACCATAACATCCCCAAAGAGTTGCAGGACCTCATCGTTGCCGAGTCTGGAACGAACGACGGCCTGGGGTACCCGTTCTTGTTCTTCGCCCTCTACCTTATCAAATACATAGGATCGGGGGCAACAGAAGGCGGTGCCAAGGATGCCATGGGCCTTTGGTTCGCCTTCACGTGGGGGTACACCATTATTCTCAGCATCATCTATGGCGCTGTAGTGGGTTGGATAGGCAAAGAATTGCTTTACTTTGCTAAACAACGCAACTATATTGATCGTGAGAGTTTCCTCGTCTTCGCTGTCGCCCTGGCTCTATTTGTTCTAGGCACCTGTGGGTTGATTGGCACAGATGATGTGTTGGCGTGCTTTATCGCTGGGAATGCCTTCACCTGGGACGATTGGTTCCGCCTACAAACAAAGGATGACTCGTTACAGCCGACGATTGATATGCTTCTCAACGTCACCATCTTCCTATGGTACGGCGCCTATCTTCCCTGGAATGATTTCGCCCACAACTCCATTATCCCATTGAGTCGGTTGATCCCCCTTGGACTTCTGGTACTACTTATACGGCGTCTACCGTGGATATTTGGCATGCACAAAGCTATCCATCAAATTAGCCAGGTACGACAGGCTATCTTTGTGGGCTTTTTTGGCCCAATTGGTGTGTCGGCCGTGTTCTATCTCTACATCGGCCTAGAATTCATCCAGCAGCATTTGAGTGATGAAAACAGCGTTCCCAGATCGGATGTCAAGGATCTTGCTGAGACAATTACAGTTGTGGTTTGGTTCCTCGTCGTGTGTAGTATTGTAAGTTGTGTCGCGCTGGTATATATATGTTTAGTAGCCTTGATGGAGTGCCTTCGTGTCCATTTTCTTTTTTGGTTGACGTCGCTAACATCGTTACTCTTCGCAGGTTGTTCATGGTTTGAGCATTCCCCTCGGCAAGCTAGGGTATCTCGCGCCCAGACTCCATCGTGTGCTGAGTGAAAGTCTCAGCGAAACTGTTAGCACCGATCGTTTCAGTGTCCAGGCTCGCAGACGTATTCCCTTCTTTGGCAGGTTCGTGAGAGAACCTGAGGATGTTGAGGCAAACCTCGCGGCGCAAGTGCGACAGGGCACCGCGCCGATTCGTCGGACCGGACAGGGAGTTGTACCTTCAAAGATAAAACAGCCAGAACGAGACTCCCGAGGAGCACCGGCTGCAGGCCAAAGCAGCCATGAAGATGCTGAGAGCTCCGAAACTCGAACAGATGTTGAGGCTGAAGCCAGAGTCTCGGGGGGGTGGACTCCGGCGAAGGGGAGGATCCAATCTTCTGACGAGCCTGAAGCCCGAAAGTCAGAAGCCAGCACTCCTGCTCGAAGTGCAAGAAGGGAAATCCAGTTCTCCGACGAAGTGCCAAAGAGCCCACCAGCTCCGGCTACGTAGGGTGGATTTGGGTGAGTTATTAATGGTCTGCCGATGATGGTGGCGATCGTGGGGGGCAAGCCACACATGTTGTCCGTTCCGGACCATTATCACCGTCTCTCGGGATCGGGATAGCTTCATATGTGGTGGCAAAGGTGTGTGAAAGGGAGGGAGGGAAGGGTGATGGTGTATTCATGGTATGAGTTTGAAGACTCCGATTCGGAGAGGGCATGGCGTACAGGTGGCGAGGTATCCAGATCCAGATGAAGCAAATTTTTTATTCACGTAAATAGCGCTTTATACATATAGCGGTGCCGATCTGAATACGATGTCGTAAAAGGCAGATCATAGTGGCTTCAAACGTTGCCATGGGCGCATCGGTCCGACGAGATGGCACATGCAAGCCTTCAACCAGGATGCTCCAACTCTCACAAACTCGCGGGACAATGGATCACAAGCCACGGAGAAGCCACAGCACATCTGGCGCAGAACGCCCGCAAACAACGGCACGTTGACGGGCTTGGTTTCGAGGCGTGCCTGCTAAGCGGCGGACAGGCAGATGGCTCGTTTGTCTGATTGGGCGAGAGTTCTCGTTGCACACCCTCTCAGGTGAAGAGTGGACAAGTACTCCGTAGGGCTGATTGTCAGGACTCGGGACTGAGAAATATCACGCATTGGAAGGTGGAAAATGTACATATGCATCAATTGAGAAAGATGACGAGAGGAACCGGGTCACAGTGCACGTCACGCCTTGTGAGCTGCGTAACGGGATGATGGGAATTCGCGAAATCAAGTGTTTGGGCGGTTTAACCTGTGGACTTGGGCCATGCATGAACGGGGTCCAATTGGTGAAAATGTGACCTTGGGAAGATACATGTGTACCTAGACAAGTTGTTTTGGTTTGACGATTTCGTGCGGTCGTTGCGGTGACGGAATTAGGAGCGCATGGCCTTGGACAGGACAGGTCGATGTCGTGATGGTGCGAGAGGAGACCGCCGGAATTAGTTGCAGTTATCCTACGTTTCAACATGTCGGATGCTGGCGATCAATTGAAGATCCGGCGAGGCATCCATTCATCAAATCGCAACGCTGCTTAGCTTAAGTACTCCCTCCAGTGAGACAGGCCAATCCGCGTGCTGCAGTTGGCCGTCCTTCATGTTGATGATAAGGGCTCAGAGACAGTCTCACGGCGCCATTTCGCCAGCATATCTCGGCGTATTGCGAAAACGGACGGCGCATGGTCGAGCCGTGAAGCCACGAAGCACAAATCAGCCAGTTTACTGCATGTGCATGGTCTGTGGGTGCTCTGAACCAGACCCCATGGTCGGGACGGCAAATATGGCTGTCGCCGAGTTCTCCATTCGAACCGGGCGTGATGACGAGACAAGTCCGCAAGAGATGTTATATACGTGGAACCTGCTCTGCTCGCTTTGTGTTGGCACTGCCGGGTGGCCCGGCGCTGGAAAAGCTGGGGAAAAGAGGCGATGCTGACGACGGTGATAGCACCCGTCTGTTATGTTGGGGAGGAAGATGCATGGGGAAGGCATTGAACGGCACCGGGGACAGATAATCAACAAAAACTGGCGGTCGGAGTTTTGGATCAAATCAATGCCATGTAGTGCCGCGGGGCCTGCCGTGGGACATTGTCAGGCAGTCTGGTGCGTCAGTGACGCCAACTGCTGTCTCTGACAGCTGGGGGGCTCAATGTTCCCAGTGCCGTCTGGAGGGCTGTGCTACTGTTCAAATGTTGACAGCTGTCTACATGTGGTGAGTTGACTTTTGGCGCCGGGGCTTGACGCCTATCTACTTAAGTAAGCTTGGCGGTGGGTGCCTGCAGGTGAATTGAATCTTCAGTCTTGGCTGCCATTGTTGATCTCGTGCTGTTAGGGAGAGACTTGGGGGGAACCGCGAGGGCTTAGCGGCGCCTGTAGAATCATGACCACCGGACGGGTTTTTATTGGCCCCCAGGGCAGAAGGGGAGCCAGGGAGAGGGGAAGGGTTCATCCGCACGTCGTGCTGGAGGACTGTCAGCGGTGAGCACTGTATTTGTCGTGTGCGATTGTACATACCTAATATATGTATGTATGTCGCTGTATACCGTACGTAGGGTGTGGATGATTCAATGTTCGGAGTACTGTCCGTCGCCGACAATCGGTGTCTGTCCGTCAGCGTCCTCCACGAGCGACCAAAGTACGGAATACTACTAGTATCCCCTTACCCTCGGACCCACATGTTGCGAAGCCCGCACGCCACGCCAAATTGACCCGTCCAGGTCGCGACATGGAGTGCCCGGGCCAAGTTGTCAAATGAAAGTACTTAGTACGCAGTACCCTAGGTACCTGGATACCTAGTACACTGGGTGCACATGGCTTGGCCACATGCGCAGAAGAAAAACGGGTTGACGAAGCCATCAAAAGTGAAAAAAAGCGGAAGCCTGAAGAGGAGTGAGGAGGGAAAGGGCGGGCCCCCTAACCCTTTCCCACTTGGCCGCGGGCAACAGGTCTATTCATTCATCAGTCAAAGTCTGCATTGTACGGAGTACGTACTTGTAGAGTAATTCAAGGGACCAGACGCTAGCTTGGCCAGCCCATGGGTACACCGCAGGCCTTGGTTCCTGTCAGGCCCGTGTCCAGACGATTGATGTCTGGTCCATGTTGCCCACCGCCTGACACCAAAAACCACGTTGAGGGCAGCGCCTCCAGCCAGCCAGGACTGGCCCAGTTGTCGACTGGTTGACGTTCATCACCCTCCACTTGCTGTCGCCATTCAGGTCCAGCCATACTATCGTCCACTCCCTCAACTCGCAACTCTCTTCTGTCTCGTCTGGTCGGCCTCGCAGATTCTCTCCTCTGCCGAGTCTCTATCTCTCCGACCTTGCTTTCCGTCATTTCTCTTTCGTCCCGCTTGTTGCTCGCCCAGACACCCCCTTTTCGCTCCGACACCGAACATAATCCACGACTCAGCCCGCGATCCCGAGAAAACGTTGAGTGCGTGGCGTTGATTGACAGGTTTTCCTGCACTCTTGCTCCATTGATTCAGTCGCTCGCCAATCTGTCGCCAACGTCGACGGCGGAGCCTGTTCAACCGATATTCATCGTCATAAGCGTACATTATTTTTCGTCCGGGCAGTGACACCGCTATTGTCTGGCCTATTTTTTTTTTTTTTTGTTTCCAACCTCGACATTATTACTCTTTAATCTCCCTCTGATGTCGAGTTAGCGCAACAAGCTAGGCCCAGAGAGACGTACCTCGACCACTGCCATTTTCACCACGCCTATTCTTCGCCTAAGCAGCTGGAGTGCACCGCAGTTGGGTCCTACTGATTCTTCAGCCCCTCCCTTTCTCAAATCTTGCCTCAACTCCGCAAACTCGGCCGCGATTTAGACGTCCTGCCTACCAAGGCGACTGGGCTTGAGCCGATCGATTTCCCACCGCGCGAGGCGGATCGCGCACGGCCTGGCCTGCTGGTCATGACATCCGCAGGAGGCAGCGTCGCTGGAGGCCCTTTAATAGCGGGAGCAGGAATGTCCAGCGGCGAATTTCACGAATTCTCCGACGATGAATTTGCGGCTTCCAACCTCTTTGACTTCTCAAACAGCCCCGATACACTGCAGAGCCTGGACGCCATTGGCTCCAGCGATCAGAAATCCTTTTTAAACCCTCAGGAACTGACGACCGCTGGACCCTTTCCTGATTCCCCCAACGACTCTTATCACGACTCGTCTTCCGAGTCGGCTTCGTCCTCAAAGAGGACTGGCAGCTCCGGCTCGACCAAGACGCCTATTACCACCGGCGATAGCACTATGGATGACGGCGCTGATATCAAGATGGAGTGGGGTGCCGCCAATTATTCTTCCTATGACGACGATGAGAATGCATTCACATTCGGCCGCGAGGCTGATTCTTCCGCCATGGAGGGGCTCTACGGGTTTGGCGAGCAGGACGACAGCTTCATGGACCGCTCTTTTGATTTTGAGAGCGCTTCAAGTAGCCCCGAGGCACAAAATGCTGGCCAAACCGCCATGGCGTCGCCAGCCATGCCCACCATCAAGACAAATAACAGCTCCGCAAAGGTTGCACGCAAACCCAATAGCAAGCCAAAGACGGTTACTCACAAGAAGCAAAGCTCAGTAAGTCAATCGATGTTGGGCCCTTCTATGTACTATAACGCTCCAAGTATTTATTGGAATCTAACCCTGAACAGCAATATTCAACATCGTCAAACGGCGTCAAGACTTCGGGTTCGAGGGAGGTCTCTCCCATGTCGGCCATGGTGACGAGCCACAATTCATCTCCAGCGGCCAATTTTCTCAACTCGCCTTCTCCTCTTGGCAACCACATCAATGGAAACACCATCTGGCCTAACAGAGTAGATGTCGCGCCGGCCACAGCACCGGATGCGTTGCCCACTCCTATGCAATTTAGCAACCAGATGCCTCAGCCAATGCCTATGCCTCAACATATCCCACTCTACAACAGCACTCCTGTTTATAACTTTACTGGCGGCTATGAGTTAAGAATCTTGCCCACACCTCTGAAATCGCGTGTCGAGACGCAAATTCCTATCAAAATGACATTGTCGCCTTTGCCACCCGGTGTAACCAAGTTGCATTTGCCTACCCACACTATATCTAAGCCTAAGCTACTCGCTCGGCCGTGCACTGAACGATCTCCCGACACCCTAGAATTACACGTTAACTTGGTGTGCACAAGTGCGATGGAGCAAGGGGATTTCAAGAAGAAGGCGTTGGAGAGAGCCGCAGTAGTACCACAGGGATACTTGCCAGAGCTTGATGATGAAAAGAACTCGCCACAAAACGGAGGGGATGTTCGGATTTGCGCTGGGTGTATCTCGCGAGAGCGGAAACGAGCAGCGCGAAAGAAGATCAAGAAGCCAGAGGAGGAGAAGATTTGGAGTCAAGACGAGGAGCGACGTGTCATTGTCTTCAATACCCAGGAAGTCAAGGAATGGCAGCCCCTGAGTGGTGTCTTGGATGCCAGCGGACGCCCTGATCCAGTAGTCACTCGTGCTATGCAAATCGATGCTCCCATGAGAATTGCCTGCTACTGCAGGCATCATAGCGAGAAGATGGGCTTTAACGTCATCTTCACCATCAAGGACTTTCGGGATCGCCTTATTGCACAGGCCATGTCCAACCCAATCATGATTACAGACGACCACAAGACTCATCCCATGGCTCAAGCCTCGAACCCTCAAGTATCAGAGACGGTCACCTCGACCACAATCCCCATCCATATGCCCCAGCCTATGGAGAGCAATCACATTGCGCCGGCGCCCGGCGTTCAAAACGGAACATTTCAGGTCTCCTCGCCTAATGCAGACGGTAATTCCCAGCAAGGTGGACAGTCGCCCTACTCAGGTTCTGTCGTCTCCGGGAAGACGACTCCCACCATGAGTACCCCAGCAGTAACTGGACGAACTCTTTCTCGACCTTCTTCGCCCAATCAAGGCGGCCCGGCCAAGAAGAGAAAGTCAAGCAGCTCGAGGGTACCTAACGGCTTGACGATGACAAGGCTGGATACTTCACCGCCGCCAGGCTCTCAAATAACTTCATCACAGATCTCTACGGCGACATCTCCTTTCTCTCCCAATCCGAGTCCATTCCAACAACCAGAACAGATATTTGGGCCTATGAATGGCCCAGCTCCATTTGCGAATGAGCCCCCTACTCCGGGTAGCAATGACCAGCTACCGTTCTTCTCTAACCGTTCCGCGAGCATGGACAACCTGGCAATGGCTCAGATGTATTCTGCGCCAGCATCAAGCCACCCAAGTCGTGCCCCTAGCCCTAATGGTCTGAGAAACAGTGTTGCCGGCGGCATGCAAAATCAGTTCACGCAAAGCCTGGCAGCCAACTTGTATCCCCTGCCTCTCGGCGTCAACCAAGCACGAGCGCCTCCCACTATTCACAAAATCATCCCAAATGAGGGACCCAAAATTGGAGGCATCGAGGTTACTGTCTTGGGTGCTGCTTTCTTCCAAGGCTTGGAGGTCTTCTTTGGTGATCAGAAGGCTACTACTACAACATACTGGGGCGACTCTTCTCTCGTCTGCTTGCTGCCCCCGTCACCCGTTGCTGGGACTGTTGCGGTGACTTTCAAGCATCAAGGCATCCCTGGGGCTCTAAATTTCGCCATGGGAAAGCAACCGCCTACGTTCAAGTACATTGACGACAACGAGGACAAGCTCATTAGGACAGCTCTGTCTGTGCTGGGACACAAAATGTCTGGCCAAATGGTGGACGTTAGTGATTTGGCGCGCCGAATTCTCAATGATGGCAACTCGACTTGGGCCAGTGGGGGTGGCTCATCATCATCAGCTGGTGGACCAATGTTCAACCACGCTGCCACCTCTCGTGAACATCTCGAGTCGCAGCTTCTCAAGTGCTTGGATCTCATTGACCTTGATGACAGCACTCACAAGACACGCCTCGATCTGAAGAGATCCACGGGCCACACTATGCTGCATTTGGCCTGTTCGCTAGGCTATCATCGGTTTGTCGCTGCTCTTCTTGCCCGCGGCGCCAACCCCGATGCCCGCGACAAGGGAGGATTCACGCCGTTGCACATGGCTGCCATCCACAATCACCCCGAGATTGTGAGACGCCTGATGCTTGTTGGCGCAGACCCGACGATTCGAAGCTTGTCCAGCCTCACGCCTGCTGATGTAGCCCAGTCACGAGCCGTTCTGCGTGCAATCCGCCATTCTGAGCGACACGTACGATCTAGAAGCGGTGGCTCTCTCCACAGCCGAACCAGCAGTGCTACCTCGCTACGTTCCTTGTGGGAGCCAATGACCAGAGCACACACTCATGATGAGCCCATCTCGATAGATTCAAGTGAGGAGAGCCCTGAATACACATCTGGGGACTTTGAGGATGAAGACCCCGACGAGGATGTTTACCTCACGATGAGACGCGCCAGCTCTATGAGGCAAGACGAGGAATCTTCCGAGCATATCGAAGAACCAGCTAGGCCCGACAATGGAATGGCTTCTCCCACAACGGCACTTGCGGCTGCCTTGAAGGATCAGGTACAGCAACAGCTCCAACAGTTCCAACAGTCTATGACACTGCATCTGCAGAACCTCGCCCACTTCCCTCAGATGCCCGCCCTACCAGGAATGGCGATGCTCCCTGACTATCAGGCATATTTCCAGCGTGTGCAGCAGCTCATGCCAGGCATGTCTGGTGCCCGCCCTGGATCGACCGGCGAGAACCAAGGCAAGATGGACGGCCGTTGGTGGGATATCAGCTCTTACATGAACAACGCGAGCGCAGTGCCACCTCCTGCGTATGAAGATATCTTCCCACAACAAGATGTGGACAGGAAGCAGGAATCCGCTATCCGAGCCGCTGCGGAAGCTGAGGCTGATATGAAGTGTGCAACCTTGTACGATCAGACCGCATCCACCACAACGACAAGCACGACTCGTGCCAAGACCGAAGCTCCGGAGATTCTCAAGATTGGACGCAAAAACGCCATCACCAAGGAGCAACAGGAGCAATTCCTGCGGGCACGTGAGATCAAGCTGAAGAGCCTCCGCAGCGACCGGAACCTCTTCTTCGTTTGGGTAAGCATCACTGGAGACGAGCCAAAATGTGACACAGGCTTTGCTAACAATGTAATAGATTCCTCTTCTCCTGGTAGTAGTGTGCGCTATGCTTTACAGCTATTTCCCCTCACTGTTCCCTTTCCTCTGGACCTCGGTCCGAGCCCTGGTACAGGCTGGCCATAATCGAGCATCTCGGCTGGTGAGCACAGCACCCGAACGCGTTGTAGAAATATGACACGTTTGGTGATGGTGGTTGTCCTTTGCTAGAGAAGGAGCTTTCATGCAGGGTGTGTGAGCGTTGAGAGTTTGAACCGACATGGGGCTTTTTGCGGGCTGGCGTTTTTCTTATCATCTTTGCCTTGACAAATGCTGTAACCCTTTATGGAACTTGCATCGACGTTCGTTTTGATTTGACATTCTTTGCATGGAGTCGCGAAGCAGCATTTCTTGAGGGAACAGGACTGTGGTGGCAATATAAACCTACGGATGTACGTTTTGAGAACGTTTGTAAACTGGGGGATGTTGGAGGGCGATGAATTGCTTCGCAGGAGCCATGCATGGGATGGGACAGCGAGTAGGATAAGATCCGCCTTGTTGCTGCGGATGTTTGTTTTTCTATACTTTTTTTCTTTTTTTTTTTTCTCCCTCTTCTCCTCATACGGGGGTTTCTGCTCCGAGGATCATTCGCTGATGTTGGCGACGGACAAATACGGGTTGTTAGGAAATAGGTATAGTACAAGGCCTTGACGTTTTTTTATTTGCCGGTAGATAGATGGCTGTCAGTTGGTTTTGCCGGACGTGGTACTCTTTAGGTAGAAAATGGTACCGTATATAGCGAGCGCATCGCCGAGTGCCTGTCATTGTGACGCGTCCTACTCCTTCAAGCTGGACCGGCTTCAACACAAGGTGATAATGGGCGGCTGGACGCACGTCAACCTTGTTGCAGCCAGATTGACACCACACGAACGTGCTTCCGTCGGCCAATGGCCCCATCGCGGTCATGCAGCAATTACGTGTCGCACACAATAAAACGCCGCAGCTGGCACGGTATCGGAATGGCGTATCCCAGGTGGGAGGGAATATGGGTAGCACAATGGCCAACGGTCAAATGACATGGTGAAGGAACCCCTTTATACCTTATGGCTTGCCTGATGCTGGCCAAAGAGAAAATTGCCTCAAGCAGCAGCAGCAGTCAGTATCCGGAAGTTCGGCATACCGCGTAGGCCAGCATCTTGTGGGTGAAAGAGCCGTGTCTGTCGGTTCCCTGGGTAGGCAGGGGGAAAAGGGCTGAAGCTCGAGGATGTGACCAAGCACACGACCATCGTGCCTCGATTCTGGATCCTGACTGCCGAACCGCAAAGATGTATATGCATACATGTAAATATACGCATGTATATCTACTTCCTTGCCCCCGACACAAAGGCGAGCTGTCCAGGAGAAAAGAGAGCCTGCGTCGTCGCCCCCCTCGGTCCAAAAACCCAAGCCAAGATAGCAAATCCCGAATCCCAGATCGCACAAGACCAGAACACAGCGCTCTCGTAGCCCAAGGCCCCCTCCGTCGCCGTCTTCCAACATGACCGCCGGCTCCCGAAACCCCCCTCCCGGGGGAGCAAGGCCTCCCCTCGCCGAGGGCAGCAGCAGCCACGACGACACGGCCGCGAGGGAGCAAAACACGACCCAAGACGCGCCCGGATGCTCCATCTGCGGCGAGCCCTGGACGCGAGCGCCCTCCCCGCCGCGCCGGCTGCCCTGCGGGCACGAGTTTCACGGCGCCTGCATCGACCCCTGGCTGCTGGGACACTCGCGGACCTGTCCCCTCTGGTAATGAGCCACGCCGCCACGCATGAATACACACGCGCGCGCGCACCGAGATGAAGAGGCCCCAAGCTAACGGCGTCGTGGGGGACGAATTTGCAACGACGCAGCCGCGACAGAGTGGCACCGCTTTCCTGCTGCCCGTCAGCGCTGCCGGCGCCGAAGCCCTCGCCGTCGCCGCCCGTCGTCGTTGCGCCCTCGCGGTGGAATGTGCTCCGGCGAGGAGCAAGACTAGTTGAGTTTCCGCTCTTGTTCTTGTTGGCGAACCTAACGACTTGCGATAGGGGCCGCGGGATGTCCTGGCCTTGACGAGCATCCCCAGCATTCGGTCCCAGGGGTCCGGGGCGACGTGGACCGAGAGGATCACCGTGCTGCCGCTGCCGCTGCCGCTTCGGTCGCTCAACGAGACGGCAGATGTAGACGCGGCTCCTCGGCCTGGCGCGCCTTAAGACGGACGCCGTGCCTGTTGCCGCCCCGGATATCGAGACGCCGGTCCGGTCTAGTTGGGCGTTCGCAGTCGCGTTCGCAAGGTGGCGAGTCGAGTCGATGGCGGAGCGAGAGCAGGACTGTCAATGGTCTCTTTGGGACAAGAGGGAAGAGGAAGAGTCTAAAAGTAATCATCAAACGAGGATAGTGTCTCTGGTTTATGCAGCCCCCCGGGGTTCAACTACATACCTAGGTAGTGAGTGCTCTGTATCTAGGCAGACAAAAGAACCACGAAGCAAAGAATCAGGCCACCACCTCTCCCCAGTGAAATAAGGCAAAAATCAGCCCGGGCCGGCAGACAGACCAGAGGCTGGTGGTATCGCTCCTCAAAGACCAGGATACAATACAGTATGCAGCACATCCGCCGCAGGGGGGCTCTTATATACATTCCAATATATGTGCATCAACGCCATCATCATACCAACATAACTCATATCCATATACAGCCAAGGAAATCATTAGGTCCATACCGCCATGCAAAGCTCATGACGCTGCCGCACGCCCAATTGTCGACCCAAACTCCAGATGCCATACAAAATCGCAAAAGTGCACCTCAACAACACATCACCACGACCTCATCCAAGACCGTTGCCTCCATTTCAAAAACCACGGGGGCATAAACTGATTCTCATCAACCAGGCTTCGTCAAGTCGCGCTGCCAACCCCCTATCTCCTCAACCCCCTCCACGGCACTCCATTCTCCCTATCCTCCCCATACGTAAACTTGGCCGGAATATCAGGCACCCTCGGAATGCCCCTATTCGCATCCGGCACGACCTTGAGCCCCCCATTGCCGTCCCTCATCCCCGCAGACCTCAAATTCCTAGCACTAGTAGGCCGTCGGATCCTGCGAGTCACGCTCCCGTGAATCTCACTCGAGTTGCGCCCCCTGGGAAGCACATCCATTGACGCTCGCGCAGCAGGCACTTCGCCCTGCTGCTGCTGCTGCTGCTGAGCCCACGGCATCTTCTTGCTAAGCCTATCCAGCTCACGCTCCTTGCCGTCCTCCTCCTGCGTACCCACAGAGACGTTCCTCCGGGCCAAAGCCACCGCCGCGCGCATGCTCTTCCTCGACGCAACGCTTCTCAGCTTGGGGAGTGAAATGTCCCGCGAAGCAGATATACGCAGCCGCTTCGGGAGAAAGCGATGCGCCAGCGTAGATTCATCCTCGCCGTCGTCGCGCTCCTCTTCCTTGCCCCCTTGCTCCCCGTCCCCGTCCCCGTCGACACTGGGCTCAGGTGACTCGGCCGCGCGTTTCGTTCCCCGGGACGAGGCCACGCTGACGGGGGAACAGACTTCGTGCGCCCCGGGCAGGGATTGCGGCGTGAGCGGTCTGGGGGCAAGCGGCCACTGCGGCGCAAAGCCGGCATTCCTGGAAGGCGCCCCGTGGGATGTAGACGGCCGGTAGTTGGGCGGCGGACCGTGGCGGGTGGACTGTATGGCGTGCGAGGAGAAGAACCCCGAGGCAACGAGCTGCTGGTAGCTGGCAAAGACCTCGTCCCGAGAGGGCCTGTCGTCTTGTGCGTCGCTGCTCGCGGGGTCCTTCTTCTCTCTGGCCTTTTCTTTGTCGTCTGCGTCCCTGCGTAGTCGGAGCCTGCCGCGGACCCCCTCCCACACCTGGCCAAAAATGTTCATCTTCGTGGTAGGCTTGCGCGCCGTCGGCCGCGGTTGGGGCTGCGCCTGCGCCTGCGGCATCTGCCCAGCCGGCTGCCTCTCCTCGCGTCTCCCAAAGTAAGCCGGGTCAAAGGCAGCAAATGCAGATTGTTCCGCGTAAACAGGCCGCTCGAGCGCCTCTCTGTCCTGCGGACCAAGAAAGTGCACTGGCGGCACGGCCGACACGCGGTCGTTCATTGAGCCTTCTTGGAACCTGCCCCTCTGGGCAAGAAAATGCTGGGCTCTCGTTCTGGGAGGGCCCATGATGAAGAAGTCTTCTTCCTGGTGGTAAAGAGGGTCCTCCAATTGCTTTGAGTGAGTGCGCGCCGGTTTTGCGAGTAAATAAATGGTCGATCAAATTGGCTTTTGTTCGTTACCGACTTCGTATGGTATCTGCCACCTTTCAACTTTATGGTACGGGCAATCTCAACGAAAAGGGCCAACGCGGGAAAGGAGAAAATAGTTGAGATACAAGCAAGACGTCCGTGTATGTATGTCTGCGGTGACATCCCCATCTGTGTTTGGCCGTTTGTTGACTTACACTCATTGTTCCGTGCCTGAACCCCTGTACCCTACCCGTGATCTCGCCATGGCAACCAAGCGCTCCACTTTTTCCTTCTCGTGCACTCTCCAGCCAAAGACCTCTCAGTCGTGCCGGCCCACTTCTGGTCTCTAGCCAAACCGGCCATTGTTCATAGCCGTCGTCAAATTTGCAGCGCTCCAAGGTTGAAAAGATAAAGCGGCCGTTCTATCTACATGGCCGAGTCCCACTCACGGTTTCATCAACTGTCAGCGGCCCTTGTTCATCTCCTATAATCGATATGTGACAACTCTAATTCATTCTGCTGCCACATCACAGTCACATACTAATAATTCATCAAGCCCCCCTTGTATGTCATTTTTCGCTTCCGTTGTCACACCTACACAGCTCGTCTTGGTTGAATCGTTGATTTAATTGCAACTACCTATCCTGCCTTCCAAGAGCCGGCTTTTTAATCAGCCCTCACAAACTTTGGGCATTAGCGTGCCAGCCCAGGCGAAATGAAGAAAAAATGATAATAATAAACAACCAGCTTGTTTTGTCCGTCAAACTCAGTGCACGCTTCATTCAAACGTATATGTCGCGTTGCCGCGCACGGCAGCAAAATAATAATAATAATAAATAAATCGAAGGTCCCGTTTCCAACGTAAAAAGCCGTGCATGGCAGAGGGCCCAAGCTTCCCAAAATTTTCCAAACAAATACAATGGTTGCAAAACATCAATCACATGACACGCCATGAATTGGACGCACGTCGTGACAGGTAGTTCCGTTTCTCAATCCAATCCGAAACAAATAACAATCGATAGAAAATGATGTTGCGGGGAGTTGTGAACCCGGTTGTCGACATTCGCGCCATTGTTGGGGCCGAGGAGCCAAGGAAACCAAAGCCTTAACAGTCGTAGCATCTGGGCAGCTCAGTATAGTATCTCCCATCTCCCGTTCTCGAAGTTGCCATCTCTATGAAGCGTAAAAGTCGACATATAAGTTGATAATAAAAGCACACTGTAGATCAACAGGAAAGGCCGCGATACGGGGTTTGTTGCCGGTGTCCCAGGCATCGTATGGCATTAGCCGAGAAAAAAAAAGAACAAAGATTCGATTGTAGAAAAGAGAAAATGGTATTTGCTCCCGACGCCGACTCCTTCCATGTCTCGATATAATTCTCTCCACACTGTCCACTGGCAACGTCAGTGAGACAAAACGTACATGAGCAAAATTCAACACCAACAAGAACGCCAAAGGGTATAGGCAAAGTAGCAGAGCGAGGTTCGGGTCTGGACCCGAACGATTTCACAGAGGCCGTCAACTCCCCGTCAAACTAGGCCCTATTGGTACCGGTTGAACTGAATCACGTCAACCTTGCCATCGGCCCTCGAATACCTGCCTTCAAGAGTCTCAGGGCTGAGACCCTTGAAACGGCCATACTGTGTATCCTGCTGGCGCTGTCCGTTTTGCAAACCGTGCATAAAGACGTCTTGATGTTTTCGTTTGCCCCCTGTGGGAATAATAGGAGACACAGGCACAGGCTCTGTCTGGGCCTCGATAGGGGGTAGAGGTGAAGGGGACACCAGCGCAGCAATCTTGAGCGGTGCCAGGGACGTTTGCGACGTCCGGCGCGGTGGTTGTGGCAGTAATGGCGTAGGCGGGTATGATTGATGCGAGTCCCGCCTCGAGGTCTCCGAATATCTCGATGGGGAGGGTGACACATAATTTCCCGGTGCCCTGTCATAGGGAAGCTCATGCTTGACTGACGGAACAGGAGATGGACAGGTCGAGCTCGGATTGCGTGTATGAGTAGGGTATCCGTAATTGTTCTGTTCCGGCTTCACATAATTCGTCGCCTGACCAGGCGAAGAATATGGTGCGGCGACCGGCAGTTGGACGTGTCCATTCAGAGGAGGCGGCGCCGGATAATGTCGCGGGGTGGCGTATTGGGCAGTAGGATGCTCTCCAAATGACAAATGACAACTACGGCTCGGCGGAGGACCAGAATCATAACCCGGAGGTGGTGGAGGAGCATGATAGGCATCAACGGCAGAAGGTCGTCGATGCGGCTCAGGTGCGTAGGGGACCCGATGCTCGCTTGAGTTGCTCAAGGATCGGTTTCGGATGCCATGAGGGTCTTCGGGAGCGGGTGTGACAGTTCTGCGGCGGAAGTCCTCCTCTCGTCGCTCGAATGCACTCGACTTCCCATCGCGCTTCCTCATTCGCACATCACGTCGAATTCGAACTCGGCATCCCTGATCCGCAACCGTCTTGCTAAGCTGGGTACTCTCCATCAAGCCAGGGAACTTCTTGGCACTAAAGACGTTGAATGGATTCGTCTTGATTTCCATCCGCCAGTCGACACCGGGCGGCAGGTCGGAATTGGCAGGCTCCATATCAAAGTCTTTTTCCTCCTTGGTAGTCTCGAATAAGCTGAACGAAAGACAAAAGTACCCTTCATGTCGAACGGATAAATCGGGAAAGATGAAGTAACCAGCTTCGGTAGGGCGGTCCAGGTAGGCCATGCCAGAGGCGGGAACGCCGGTCAGAATGGGAGGATTCGTAGCGGCAGCGCTCTGAACTCGGCCGTGGGCCATTGTGCGGGCCTGTTCGAGGCTGGCATATAAGAAAAAGTTGGCATTGTAATCGAAGGTGATATCCTTGCCCTCACCAACCGAAGGGCCTTCGATGATGCGTAGTTCCACAACTGGGGGAGGATCAACTGGCCGTCTGTCGCTATTGGCTATCGAAGATGTCAGCATGGGATAACTAGAGGTCAATGGCAGCTACATGCACGATGGCATCGTTTGCAGACAGATTCCCAGGAGCCGGTCCCATCAAACAAGAAGAATAGCCACATTTCGATATCCGACTGTAAACGACGACAATTAATGGAATGATTTTAGGAATTCGCCCTGACCTTTCATGCCCGAGCCACATGCTCTGGCTCGCTCTGGCTGCTGGAGGACGGTCAACTGATACCAGAGAGTACGATTCTCTCTCGTGACTCGGCGAATGCATTGCACCGAGTCCCGCGACGGATGGGTTGGGATCTGTACAGATGAGGCGGCCATTTTGTCGTAGCAGTCTCAAGGTTGAACAAGTTGAGAAAGCAATCAAATAGGATATGCTTGAGGAATGTCAGTAAACAATGCAACACGTTGTAGCTCGTTGAGAATACGAGATAAAGTCTGTACACCTGATGGCAACAAGCTGTCCCTCGATGTGATCTGTCACGGCAACGGCTCTGCTTGACTTGTGCCCTTTGACAGAAAAGCGTCGATATCAGGTGTGTACATGCGAGTAGGCAGAGATTATGAAGTGCCAAAGAAAAAAAAAAGGTGATTACTCACTGGCACGGCTTGTGTCGGTGAGGCAGTCAGCTAATGGACCGACAAGCCTTGGACGATACGCCGGCGAGCGTTGGGGAGAAGTGAGCTGCCAAAGAGTGTTGAGACGAGGTGTTCCAACATCCAGCGGCTCGGTGCAACCAGGGGTTGTAATATGCAAGCCGTCGACTTTTTTTATCCAGGTGAAGAGACAAGGACGTGAGGGAAGGGATTCAACTCCTCAAAGTCAGTGGGGAGGAAATCGCTCGTGGAATTGTCGTGGTATTGTCGTGATGGTTGAAGAGGAGAAAGGCGACGAGGAGTGGACGGATGCAGAAATGCAGGGTGGCGATCAACTCA
>NW_011942149.1:3940835-4062570 GCF_000187425.2 Metarhizium robertsii ARSEF 23 | reverse complement strand
CTTCCCCCCCTCATCCGCAAAAGCATTAAACCCAACTGGTTCCCAGCCCAACACACCCATGTCCCTGCGCGTCAAGTGCCTAAACATTCCGCCCAACCTTCTAGAAGCGAGCGGGCGCCCGCCGTCCGAGAACCCCCGCAGACCCTGTCCGTGACACCAGACCCCGCCAAGACCCTCGAAATGCAAACACAAACCGTCGACGGGTCCTCCAGCAATGAAACCCTAAAGTAGTACTCCGTAGAGACTGTCTGTCGTACATGTACCCTCCAGGAACCTCCACATGTACAACTACACCACAAGCAGAAGCAGGTGTAGAAGCAGTGTTGCACCAGAGAAATTACACGCGCATCAGCCAGTGCATCTATCTATATATATACACACACACATTTAACACAAGCCCTTTTGTTCGTTTTGAACATGTACATACAGTATGGTTCTATTAAATTGCCGCCAGGCCCGAAAAGCCGCCGAGCAAGGGGGCAAGAATTACGGGCCCCAGCCGTTCGTTCCCCGCAGCGAGCATGGCGTTCTCAATTTCTGGTGAAGAAAATACCAGGCCCTAATCTGCGAAAAACACATCGCCCACGTTGTTGTACAATACATACTTCCGTCACAACGTGGCTAAAAGGGGGGCGCAAGACGCTCGACTGACAACTTGACTTTTAGCCAACGTGGTCCACCCGTGCTTTATGTCTAGTTCCCCGTTGAATTTTAATTTTTATTTAAGTCGATTAGGGCTAGCGTATATAAATAAATAAACAAGTTAATTAGGGCAAGAAGACAAGTAGGCACAGAGGAGGAGGGCCAAAATGGCCCCCCATGTCAGCGGCATCTTTGCCAGTCTGCGTGCCACCCTCTTCTGGACAAACAATTTGGCTGCCTGGTTGCCGTTTTATTCACATTGACGGAAAGACAAGGCTGAGACATGCATGATATGTGTGGGTGAGAATCTGGCCTCAGATGAAGCCAGCAAAAACGCCATCTATTGCAGGCTGCAACTCTATATGCGGTCCGGTTCCCATGGTTCAAAACACGCCCGAGGACATACGCACATTGAATATAAAGGGTGCTGCCAAAGAGAAGAAAAGGTCCCAGGCGACACCCAAAAGTCTATCTACATCTCATATATCCATGTTTTTTTAAATCGTAAATATGCTCCCTCCCCTCCTTGTCCCGCCTCTTTTTAACATAACCAAACCCAGTTGCACCTGGCCACAAATTTTCTGTAATATTTGTATGTATATCTTGCCCTTCTCAATGCATCATCGTGGGCTCGTAACAGGACGCAGCGCGACTGTATCAAACAACGCGAAAAAAAAAAAAAAAGAACAAAACTATCACACCGATGTATATACGCCATATAAAATGAAGTAGCATATGCTCTAACGCTGCCAGGTCCAAAGGAGCCAACACAGAGCCGTACTCCTGACACCATACTCCCCGTGTCTTTCCCCAGCACTGCATCAAATGATGCAGTGTAGGTTCTCGTAGTCTATCCAAAACACCCGGCGAAAGGGCAAAACAAAAAAAAAAGGTCGAAATCAAAGCACCAGGGAGCTACCTTGCCTGCAAGGCTTTGCACTGCCAGTTTCCAGTGCGTCACACGCAGCAGTTTGAGAGGGAGCGTCCCACGATGAAAGAGGAACGGAGGAGGCATTGCAACGGCGCCACTCCGAATTTTTTTCTTCGTTTGCTTTTCTTGAAAAGAAAAGAAAAGGACCGAGAAAAATCCAAACCCAGAACTCAAATCTGAGATGCAGAAATAAACGTATAGATAGATCGTGTGAGCTCCGCAAGCCGCATGCCGTGGGAATGAGAATCCGCTGAATTCCATGTCGTCTGCGCTGCTGTACCACTGGCGGGGTAATCTCGCATGTCGATAAGGAGAAAACGAAGAAAAAAGACAAACTTTTTGTGGTATTTCGTGAGTCATTTCATAGTTCCCAAAAGGTTCCCATGGAAGTTGCTGCCATTTGATCCGGGCTTTCGCCCACCGCAGTGGCGACGCCTTCATTATAGTTGGGCATCCAGAAAGCCGGGTCTTCTTCCACCATGGAAATGGTTCCAACCGCAACATTGTTCTCGGAATTCTTGTTGTAAAAGCTGTCGTAGTCAATACTGGTCAGGTCTGTTGAGCTACCAACAATGTTGGCCTGGCGGATGAAGCTGCTGGTGCCGAAGCCGCCATCCATATCGCCATCTCCGTTGCCTAAAAAGTCCTCGACTTCAGACACTTCACCCGATGTTGACGTGGTGTTTGCGAGACGGGGAAGCTGCTCCGAGCCACTGCCGAATTCGAAGAGGCCGTTGAAGCTCCGAGCACCAGCTTGGCTGTAGCTTGACGGAGCAAAATTCTCCGGCTTAGCTTCACCGAGGTCATAATGACTCCAGTCGACGGAAGCAGCACTTAGGCCGGCACTGAAGATTGGCCCATCCACTTCTGATGGAACCCCTGAGCTGAACATTTCAAAGCTGCCGTTGTTAACGTATGAAGGGTATTCGATGCCCGACAGATCCAAGGGGGGAAGTCCACTCTGCAAATGGGGGAAGCTGCCACTGGACATCAATGGAGAAGCAGTTTCCGACTTGACCCGCCGTTGCTCGAGAGCCGTCGCAGCCCGAGGGCGGTTGCTGAATGAGTCGGGTGCGCGGCCGTCTTGGTATAGCATGCTCTCTGGGCTCGCACCGAGGCTACTGGCGCTGTTTGTGGAATTGACCCGATTGAGCTGATATGGCCCGCACTTTTGAGCAGCACGATTGTGCTTGGACGTTGGTTTGTGATTGCCGTTCTGATCAAACGAGAGAACTCCGTCTGAGTGGACAGTGTTGGCTCGTCGTCGTCTGATTGGGGGCTTGGGTCGTGCGGCGGCGGCCAAGGGATCGGGATCCGATTCGGCTTCTGGAACGGTGTCCAAGGTAGGTTCCTTCTTGTGAGCGCAGGTACAGCGCCCACCATGATTGCAGCAACAGGTCTCTATGGATTTCACATCTTGTCAGAACGGGGAGGTGTGAAGAAGAGTGAACAGTCGACCCTAGACTAGTCCATGGAGTAGGCTCACCCTTGTGTCCATCCACAGGCTGTTGCAAATGAGCACACTTGCTCGTCTTCTCGCCGCAGTCGCACTTGACATGGGCAGAGCGTGACTTTCGCATCGTGCGGCAGT
The DNA here is from genome assembly GCF_000187425.2 of Metarhizium robertsii ARSEF 23. Taxonomy (NCBI): domain Eukaryota; kingdom Fungi; phylum Ascomycota; class Sordariomycetes; order Hypocreales; family Clavicipitaceae; genus Metarhizium; species Metarhizium robertsii. Next base: position 4,059,406 of record NW_011942149.1, on the reverse strand, counting down.
GGTGGCATTGCGACACAGGACGACCCTTCTTGTTAATGTGTTGCAGCGGGCGATCTAGACGAGCCGAGGGTTAGCAAACAGGACTCGCGAGAAGAAGAAAGAAAACAAGAAGAGAAGAGACGAGGAAAATAAGTAAAGCCCAGACTGTTCCATTATCCATGGAAATGGGGTGGGACATCGTGGGCTGTCACTGTTGCTGGACAGCCCAGAGCTTGCTGGCGGCTGCCATGCGCCGTCTTGCCTTGCCATGAAGCCAGGAGGGGTACGGTGCGCTGTGTAACCAAAGGCATTGAGACTTACCGGAATGTTGACAATTGCTCACACGATGGCCTCGAACACAGGCCTCGCAGGCATACTTCTCGCCGTCTATCAACATTTTTGGCTGCCGCAGTGGTGGGCGTGTGAAAACAAGAGCGTTTGTGAGGATGTTGAGGAGGACAGAAACGAGGCAAGGCAAAGAGACCTTCGGCCAGCGGAAGGGGGCGCGAATGCTCAATTGTGTGAGTGAGTGAGTGGGAGCGATGACGGTGGCACTGAGCGTAGTAAGCCGGATCCGTGGTCTTGGCCTGGGCTGGTTCCTTCCGATGGATGCGCTGCGGTCAGAAGCCCAGGGTTCAATGGTCCGGACATGGACTCAGGGTCACTGATCAGTGACGGCTGTTGGGGTTCCTGTGGTTGTGTCCACTGGCGGTCCTGTGGCGCCGGCGCTGTGCCGGTGCTGTGCAGCGTGGGCAAGGCTGGGGCGGCGCTTGCCTGCAGGCTGGTGTGTCTCAGGATGGCGGATGGCGGATGGCTGTCGGCGGGTCGGGGGCCAAGTGAGGCAAGTGAGCGGCTGGGTCAGACAGGTCAACAGGTCAACCGGCAAGCCTCCCAAAGATGTGGCACTGGGTTGAGCGCACCAGACCAGGTCCACAGGCACTCCGTACTCCGTGACCCTGAACAAGCCCGCCAAAAGACTGGAGACGACTCCGTACAGGCTGGAGACTGGAGACACTGGAGACACCAGACACAAATGGAGACGGGCGCTGCCAGTGAGAAGAAGGCCCTATTGTAGGCTGCTAGGGTCTCAGTTCCTCCCAGGTTCCTTGTCTCCGACCGAGCCCAGGATCCCACGGGGCTTCCGTTTCGAGGAGGAACCGCAGAGGCAAAGACGGTTGGTTGTTGTATGTCCAGTACGTAGTACTCTGGGGGACACAACGATCTTGTCCGGACTCAACTATAAATACTGCGTACTGAGGGGTCGGGGGAGAGGAATGACTGGTTGACTGCAGGCTCGGCTGTTGATGGAAGCAACGTCTTACTTAGACGGCCAACAACAAAGGCGCTGGGAGGTCCCTGGGACAACTCGGCAGCCGGACGGCAATAAAATGTCAAGTCCAAAATTACACCGAGCAGTACTCCGTACAAAGTGAGGGAGCACGGCTAGTGTTCGTGTGTTTGTGAACTGGCGACGGGGAGGACAATACATCTATAATAAAACTTTTTTTTCCGGCCGCCAGTCGGCCTGGGGCTTGGGACTTGGGACACGGAACTTGGGAACAAGCGGATACCATTCGCAGCGAACCCAAACCAGACTTTCTGCGAGTGTGAGTGTGAGTGTGAGTGTGTGTGTGTCGACTGGTGTGATTGTGTGCCCGGTGTCTGATGGTTCGTCGCCAGTGGCCCGTCCAACCTGCTGCTGTCTGCAACTGGCCTCCAAGTGGCCCTCCAGGAGGTGTGTGGTGTGTGGGAGGCAGCAGGGACACGGCGGCTGGTCGACGGGTGGAGATGGAACCAGACCAACATGAACATTGAACTTGCCAGGCCGCCTTGAGTCGGTGGGAGTGGGGCCTCTGGGGGTCAACTGGCCCCAGGTGCCAAGGTGCCCAGGTGCCGACACGACTGGTCCGGCTGTGATTGATTGCCAGGTGCCTTTAAACAGGCACATGGAACATGGAACCAGTCCCGTTTTTTGCTGCCTTGGAGATTGGGAGTTGCAACCGACGCCAGTCACCTCGGCGCCTGGCTGAACGCATGTTATGCTGGCATGACATGGCATGGCACCAGCAAATGGCATCCAGCCTGAGCTGTAAGCACATGCAGTATTGTTTTGCATTGTATTGTACATATTGTTCAGTGCAAGCACCGCAGCAGTTGCGATTGTACCAAGTGTACCAAGACCACCGAGGGTGCATGTATGCACATGGAGTAATAGTCGCCGATGGGCCACTTGCCATGATTGCCCGTCCCAGGTCCGTGACATCGAGGCTCTCCATCAGACATGGACGCCTCCAAACCTCCGAGTGGAATAACCCTCCGGGGCCTGACACGCGCGGAGATGTGCACCCAAGTCAGAGAAGCTGACCCAGTGACTGAGGACCAAGGACCTCGGGGGTTATGTAAGATTGAACTGGGGTCGACATGCGATGCATAAGTCGGCTCGATATCGTAGCATTATGCAGCTCGTGCGCTGGTGCCTTGTGCCGTGAATAGTGACGGTACTATTATGTGTTTCCTCCGTACTTATTTATTTAGATACCGTAACCTGTTAGGTGACTCGGAGGCGGAGAGTCCATTGCTTACTATAGCAGTGCTCAATAAAGCCTTTATGCGTTCCAATGCAACTCCCACGTACGCCGAAATGGGTCTCGTTGTCTGTTCCTATCCACGTCGGCACGATTACCGTTTGACCAAAAGTTAGTGCCAGGAGGTGGTTTGCACGAGCCAGATGGAGAGCACAATCTGCGAAGTGAGAAGCTACTCAGCCAGGCCATCTCCTTCCCACAGATCTGGCTACCGGTTGACCATATTATGTCATGTCATTGAGGTGGGCACTCGACCCTTTTTCAAATTTAGCTTCCAAAGCTGGGTGCCCAGGCTGTGTAAGCCAGTTCTCGAGTGGACGGACGACAGGCGGCCGCAACTGTGATTCCGTGAACCATTAGCAGAGCCATTCTTCTGGGTGGAGCATTCCCGTATGTATTGACATGTCAGGACAGCATGACGACTGGGTCCTTGCTGTCGTTCCAGCAGGTTCAGCACATGTACAAACTGTCACGGCTAATAATGGCATGCGCCTGTCCCCAAATCGGATGGTCGGGATGAGACGCAGCAGGCACGCAGCTAGGTCTGCTTTCTGTGTCGTCAGCGTGCAGCTTCGAGCAACAGGGCCAATCGTTGTTTTGCCTGGTGAGGGGTGGATTCTATCAGCTCTCGAATTACTAGTTTCATCGAAAGCGGCGCCTAGAACGAGGAATGTGCATCCGTTGCGACAGACTGCCCTGTCGAACCAAGTCAGTCCAGCGGCCTGGCAGACACAGGTTACATTGTCAATGGTGCAGGACATACGTATGGAGTACATGCCGAACTGGATAAAATCGACATCCGAATTTCTCGATCAGCAGCTGATCTGGCAAGCCTTGGCTAAGCGGCTTCCGCGCTTAATGTAGCCTCCAGCTCGCCGTTGTTTCCAGGCCTAGTAGTTGTATCCATATGGAGTTGAAGATCCTTGCTTTTTCTTGCGTCTCAAGACTTGAGACAGCTTATTAAAGTTGCCAACTACGTTGCCCAATTATCACAGTCGTGAGCGCTTTGTGGTATTACATGCATCGTATGTATTCTTTGGCCTGCAATTGCATGCAGAGTGGCTGGTAATCCTTGGCATCAACGATTCTTGCGGCGGTGCTGCGTAATACCCTTCAAGGGGTGCAAATTTAGACTTGGCGCGAGCTGGTCGGAATTTGGGCCAAGCGAACTTCAAAGTGCAGAGCTCCAAGTTCTTCTGTTGGTCACTGCCCCCTTGGTTATTGCTTCGGCAAATGCTCGTGCTTTCTTGCTCTTGTCGTCCCCATTGAGTCTGTTGCAACGACTGACATTTGCAGAGACGATCCTGCCTGTCTTCTCACGCCTGGTCGTCACAGCACGACGGAGAGCAGCTTGTTGAGGACGGCTTGAATACGGAGCTGCCCATGCACAAACTAGGTGCCGGTGGTCTGAGGCGAGTGAAGTGGAGGGTTGAACTGAAAGTACTTTGCCCGTACAGTGTGCGTTTGACATTTGAAATTGGTGTCTGCCCATCGGACCGCGAATCTAGTGGCATCAGACCAACTGGACGCCCGTGCCGCCAAAGCCACCTATTCTGGAGCCTCCTTTAGGGGCGGATCATCGTTTTATTGTCTGCTACGGTGTGCCTCTTTCCTGGGGGCGTTGAAAGAGGCTTGGGACGATTGTTGAAGTAAAAATTGCCATGTAACGGCGGAAACGCGGCGCTATGGTTGGAGCGAGGTGACCATGTCATGTCATCTTCCCTGCTCTCAAAGCACAGGCTCTGGCTAGCTGCTCCTGGAGATGTATGGAGTATTTTCGGCACGTTGCCTGAAGCCCTGAAGCCCGTCTGTCTGCCTTGTCATTTGAACTTATCATGATGTTGACGAGTCGCAACCGGACGTTTTCACATGTGCTGGCGTTTGTAGGGAAAAAACTGGTGTCTGCAAAGTGTCAGCTGTCTATGTCAACTCAAGGCTGTTTTCATTCTGCACAAGACCTCCTCGGACTCCTCGGAGTTTGGCGACATACAATACATTGTACAATATTCAAAGGGAACGGGAACAGTGACCACTAGGCGGCACAAGGGTTCGACACTGGTCTCGACCCGCAATGCTCCGGCAAAGACTCGGAGAGTCGCGGCACCACCGTAGAATTTGGCCGGTATAACCACAATCATGGTGTGGGGTCTTCGTTGTGAAGCAGCAGCACCAGTTCAAGCAGTGCCAAAGAAGGTTGACTGAGCCCCGAATTGCGCCCCTGGCTGGTCGCACGCAATTTTCTTGGCGTGCGTAAGGTCTTCGTTTCGAGCTACTCGAACCGGACGACCAGGCCGGGCTGGCAGGGAGCTGGCCTCCACCACAAATGGCACGGCAGCTTTCTGGTCAACATCAGTCTGGGATGCCGCTTGCTCTGCATGTTCGTGCCGCCATAATACAATATCGCACGGGTAGACGCTCAACGGTCCAGTACCAGTGATGCTGTCGGTCTTGTCGAGCAATCATGAAGCAAGGGTTACGAGGCTGTCCATCTGATAAAGTTCCCACTCTTGTAAAATGAAAAGCCACATCACCCTCCGCATTGTAGAAGCAGGGATCACTCGTTTGATTTGCGGTGAAGATTGCAGCGGAGCCGATAATCATGATAATACGTAGTAGCGGCACCGGATTCAAAATGGTCACGATGGCAGCGGCTCACGCGACAGGCGGCTCTAGCCGGGTGAGGAGACAAAGACAGGAGGAGTGTTGAACGTCGCCTTGGGCATGATGCCAAACATTGGGATAGTACTTCGTAAAAGCGATGATGGGGCCCACCAGCTGCGTCTATCTGAACTGGGAAAGGACCACATGCACATTCTCGGGCGGACAGGCAATCAGGGAAGGAGCTCCCCTGTCCTTGCCGGGTACATCATTAATGTATGTGCACGATATGTCTGGGATGGTGTACATTGAACCCTTGGAACTATGGAACACATTGTATGTACGGCCCTGCCACTTGACTACATGCATAATAAGCACAGCAACTTGCCGTAGTTATAATAGGCGTCAAGGGGTTCTACCAACCCAGTGGCAGGATCAATCAATTGACGGCTATTATTGTACATATGTATGTATGTATGTACATTTACCTGTCCCTGCAGAATTTGCTAACAGGGGAGAGGGGTATTGTTATTGGTGGTTTTGGCCGGGTTGCTTTATTTTTAGACTGCTGAAGCTGTTCGTATCGTCGGCGATCAAAGAGAACCTGGATGAGTAGTGTATCTGGTAGGTTTTGGGTTTGTCTAAGCCATGGCAGCATAGCGTGTGCATGATTTCTGAGTGACAAGCTTAATCATAATACAGCACTAAAGATGGTTTATTGAAGTCTCGACATTCACATGTAGAGGCAAGCATGCCCCATTTGCGCGGCCTCAGAGGCATCATCTCGGCATGCTGTTTGATCGTGATTGGTAACAACAAGGCTCCGTACTATATCCATCAACTCTAAGCCCCTATATATACGTCCTATCTCAGTCGTGAGTGGAAAGGATGGTTAAGGAATGCTCATGTTCGCCCTCGCGGTCGAAGCCTAGTACTGCCCACATCCATTCTCGCTTTACAGAAACATTGAACTGTGGGCAAGTTTATTACATTTGACAACAGTGTTAGATTTTCTTGTGACATATCAGCCCGCACGTTGTACTGCACAACACCCAGGTATTGGTAATATCGTACTGTTAAATCACTACGGCTCTTCGTCATCGTCGTGTAATTCTTTATCCGCCGTGTGGCGTTAAACTCCTCCTACTAAGTGCAAGAAGTGGGCAATCACCCGTTCAATTGTCGCGGTATGGTGGTATCCCCTGGCTTCTCCCAACTTTGGGGGAAATACCAGAACCAATTGTCCTCGCTCCTAATCAGCCGGAATGCCAATGAATCGTCAAAGCCATTCAGCCTAGCTTCACGAAAAGCCCCCGCAGACTCAGGATCTGCAGGCGATCTGGTACTCGAGATTGATGGCTGAAGAGTGCCCATGGAGTTCATAACAAGTATGCAAATTGCACGGGCGAAGCGTGGAGCTCGATGGCGGCGGCACATTTGCAAAGCTGTAATGATGTAGTAGCAGGATGATTCTCAGAAAACCTTGCAAGTTGGAAGTCGACACGGGATTCTCCCAAGAACGATACCGTGGCGCCTAGAGGGTACAGTGATACGGAGTGTTCCGTACCAGACAATATCCATGGCAAGAGCAGCCCTTCGCTCCAACATACTTGACCAGTTGCGTTGACAACACCTAGGTTAGGTAGGTAGTTATTACATGGTGCACCTTCCCGCCGTTGCCCCCTACACTCCTTCAGTTGAAACATCGAAACTCTGGGCCAATTCGAGCCGCCGAGTCGAACGTACGTCGGCATATTGACTCCAAAGCATGTTGATTGTCCCGAGTCATACTACGGTACATCTGTGCCAGACATGTCGGGCTTTTTTCCATGCATTGTCTTGACCTGTACAGCATGCCAGGTATCGTGACCACAGCGGTCTGCAGTGCAATGGCCATGTCGCTTGCTCGCCATCCGAGACTCTGGCAGGCGAGCCAACGGGAACAACGGAAACTTGGTGGCTTCGTCGTCTCGTCAATCTTGGCCAAGGCTGCTTGCTGCACGTCTAAAACTGGGTGGCTTCCCAACTTCGCACTGTCCTGCATGTCACTCGAGAATGGATCGGAAAGCTGCCCATCCACACCAAGTGGCATCGCCTTCATTGGCCGCCTCATCGATACCCCATGGATGGATGGATGTTCCTGTGCCTTTTTGACATTCTTCTTTTTCACCTTTGTGCCCTGTTTGAGGCTGGGCCCAGCACCTGGTAATTGCTCCGCTCTCCGGACTCTGTACGGAGTACCATTGGCACAGCTCTTGTGCCAGAATTCGGTATCACTCGGCCTTCTAGAAGGATAGGCATCTACGACAACTCACGGAATATGTATGTACGTACTCCGTACTGTCTCTTTGTCTCAGCGGGGTCTTGAACAAATGCAGTCCAGGCCCTCCTCGCCTCCGTAACGCCTCCACTGGTGGACAACATCGAATTTATCCCAACAAGGGTCGGGCCTAACACTGACGTTGAAGCAATCCACGGCAACTTGCAACACCTTCTCCACCGCGCAAACGAGAGCCGCCTCGTGCGTGCTCATCCATGCCATTACTGCCTAGAGCTGGTGGACCTGGAGAGGCCAAACAACATTGTTCCGAATGGGTGGATGGAACGCGCTATGATTTGTGTCATTAACTTTACAAACTGCTGCCTCAAGGGTTCCTGAGCATGGGCCAACCATGCACTGTTTTTTGGACTTGGGGGTGCCGACTCGCCTAAGAAGTTCGAATTCGACTCAGCGAAGGCTATGGAGAAAATCAACAGAGCAGCGAGCGACACGATGCTTGGCCCTATGCACCCCTCGTCATGATGATCTCGGGTCCAGCTTGTCAGTGATCCTCTGCACCTTCAGTATAAGGGCCAACAAGTTCATTACGAGCCTTGGCCATTTTCGAACAGCCGCCATTTGCGCATCGGTATACGGTTACGTACTAGCAGCCTCACGACCACTGAGGTGGCTGGTTAGCGATCTTCGCCTGCGTCAACTGTGCGGGCCAGTTCGGGCTAGAGAGGCAGATCATCTGCATCACCCTCTGAACTGAGTGCCAGTACGGAGTACTCTGCACAAGAGTAAAGTTTCTTTTTTGGTTTTTTTTGGTAGCAGCTTCTGAGTGGTCTATCTTCAGAAGGACACACCCGAATATTGTATGCGTCGATGTCACTCTCGCCTCTGAGATGGAGGCGCAGAGGTTATCATCGGAAGTCAAGCCGCTTTCGACAGTGTGAGCGAGCCCAGACCGTATCGTTCCCACCAGATCCTTGAACATCGAACTGACAATGACCCCGTCAATGATGTCTCTGACCCTTTGTTGGCTACGTCAAGTGACCCACGATGGGTATCGTGTTATTTTCATCATCCAGCCTCCTAACTGTCCTCCATAAAGTATGTACAGCCAAACTGCGACCAACAGTCGCTTTCCCTGTCACCGACTAACCAGGCATGCTTCCTCCAAATGGGCCCATTCAGTCTCCAGCTTTCCTTTCGAGGAATTGGTCTGATTTGCATAGAGTGGCCGTTCATTTTGACATTTCATTATGTACATACTCCGTATGTCAAAGGAAATTTCTTCGTGCGCCTCGGGCGTCTGACCTATGGCAACCCTTGCGCATGGGCCACAGACCCACTCTTTGACAGATTGCAATTCACAACCGAAACTGCCAATCGCTCTCATATCTTTTGGCTGCCGGCCCCGACCGAAATTTTCAAACTCTTCTTTCTTTTCCCCTGGGAAGCCACAGCGACTCCGGCGTCAGTCTTGCCCAGTCAATTCCGCCCAAAACCTTTAATGTCGAGGATTCGCGGAGATGCCCTTCGGGGCATTAGTTGGCCATCTGCAGGCAGATCAGTACCGACTTTTGGGCATGTCTGAACAATGCGTTGCATCTCTCTGCCCGGATATGCCCACGAGCAGTGATGTCCACGAGAAGTCGCCCAGAGATCTGGTGGCGTCCTCACGCCATAGCGCTGATTCACGCGGCGATCGATTTCTGCGAGTTGGATTTTTGCTTGAACTGCCTGCCACGGACGCTCATGGCTCTGAACCTCTCCGGCCCAATATTGGGCGAGAGACTGGTCTATGCGTGCCGCTAGGCATGAGGCACGACCAAGTGATCAAGCCATGCATCTGCTGGATGAGATCTTTGGATAGTCTCGAGTCGGTCGGAGACATGGTCGCATGCCTTGGCAGTGATTTATTGACACATGCGCATACAGACAAGTGATTTTTGCCAGATACTACAATGCTTCTGCATTGTATATCGACATCTCCGCCAGCTCTCCATTGGCAGGGATGTTTTCGCACTGGCATAGAACGAATTCCACTCGTTGCTGGGCACCCGACTTTGAGATGTCGTCTTGATCATCTTGGACAAGTCGGGAATCAGCTGTAGTGACATGCCGTAATATATCTTGACAGCCTTTTGTGCGTAATCTTGGACTGCTATTACACTCCGCTCTCGGCTCGGAAGGCTGTGCTGCATTGGAGCCTTCCAACGTCTGTGTAATGCCTATGCCTCTTTGACTAACAAATCCAAGAGAAAAAGGGAAAATTGGCACAAGGTTGGTGACACTTGGATGTGGCACTCATGTCACATGTTTCCCAATGTACGGAGTAGCTGTACAATTAAGAGCTACCATCTGACTCTCGTGGCCAGACCAACCACACAAAGCGTATGTACGTCGGTCCTAGTAACGACTGGATACAGAGTACAATCGTGTAAACATTGATTGCAATATTAGCGCCCGCAATTTCCGGCGCCACCCGCATCTCATCTCATCTCGTACTCTAATATTTATCAAACTCAATTAAACGAGCACAACCTTACCACTTGCCGTTTCAATCAAAAAAAAAAAAAACAGTTTAATTAAAAAATTGGATCCGCACATCCGACGCGTATGTTTCTGGAGATAGCACGGCTCCCGAGCCTTCCGGGTATGGTGGGTCACCACCGGCCGTACGGAACCGGCGGACATGCGAATATCAGAACCGAAATCAAAAGGCACGAGCGGTGTAATGCATTGACGAATGATGCCATCATTGTATTCTGTAGTCAATGAACAGGCATGGGGGTGGTCAATTGCCGGGAAGCGGAGGGACCGGGACCAAAGATATAGGATCGAGCTTACAAGGCCGGAAGTCGCTGCAGCAAAGAGAGGATTCACGGCATGGCGTATCAGGACGCTAAATATAAAAGGGGACTGTTGGTGGTCCGTGAACAGATAAGACGAGCCATATACAATCAAGTATGTGTTTCGTGTTGTCGAATCGGCACACATGGCGGCAATCCGAGGACAGTTGCGATTTTGAACGTCGGCATCCTACGCTTCCGAGGGACCTTCGCGGTGGCTCGAGTGACACTGCTATTCGTTATTGGCTGCAGTTCACGTTATATCGGCGGCCAGCTGGATGCCGTGGCGCAAGGTGCAAGGTGTGCCGGCTGGCTGTTGAGCTGGCTTCTTCATATGGCGGGCTGCGTTTGGGAGTGTGTTGGCATGTGTGACAATGGCAAGTATTCCCGTTTTTTGGTGGTAACGAACCATTTTCAAGGCACCTGCTGCAATAACATGATGGCTACTCCAGACGCTTTTCGAAGGGAGAAACACGCGTCGTCGAAAATGTCATATTCGACTTGGCAGGCGGAAGATCATGCATGTTCTTTGACACCGGAAATCACGCGCAGCCTTGCTTTCATCCAAGAGCCTCACTGATTCGGAGACGAGCTCGCGCTGGCAGAGAAGTTCATGGAGCCTTGTTGCCGCCTTTGTCGACTGTAGTTTGGATCGTATATAACTTGGGATGTGTGAAATAAAAGTTCATCCAAGTAAAGTGAGACTGACAAGACAAAAGTGCAGCCAATAGAGGTAGGATAGCCAATCAATGTTGAATTCTTGTTATACATGGATAATGGACTCGGCATAAATCGTGTCAAGTTGGATACGAAATTCATTCGTTGTGGCTTTGATGGTGAATAAGTTGTATGAAGGACTTGGACCTGGCAAAATGTTCGTTTAGCAGGCTGAATAGCAGATGCTGAGACATGGCACGCTCCATCTCCGTTCGAACTCCTCTAGAGAAAGAACTGCACTGCAACTTAATGCAAAAAAACCCCATGTCATATTCAAGAAGAGACTACTTTGCAGATGATGGAAATATATACCAGGGCGGATATAGATTGGCATTTGGGTTCTTGTCCTCTCCCAAAAAGCGAGTCACCGTGCCTCTCACGTGTTGCCCAATGTGTCAAAACGACCAGTTGACATTGTAATATGCGAGTTCGTATGTATCCAAGTTGGAACCAGTGATAGGTGGATGGATATATGGTTGGATCGAGTAAGCTGCGTCCATAAAATATAGAACCGGAATCACAAAAATAATCACTATAAGAAGTGAAATTACTTTGCTATTTTATGTGTCTAATGTGGTATTAGAGGTAGTATTTAGTTCATGGATTGCGGAGATTGAAGCGACGAGCCAGTCCAACACCTTTATGGAAAGTTGCTGTAACCTCGGGTAGGAGCAAAAGTTAGTGTAAAAAGTCTCAGTTCACGAAGAAGGCATAGGGTAGGCCGTTTTTTGGTGTTGGCTTGGCCTCAAAAATGACCAGGATTTTTTACTAGAAAAAGCTGTAATTATGATCCGGACGGTGAATGGCCAATCTCTCGGGCGACCTTGATTTGTCGAAGTTTTTATAGATATAACACACATGACGTCAACATGTGGAAAACCCACGACGGCGACTTTTGGGCTTTGTTCCGTCGTCAAATTGCAAGTGATATTCATGGTGAAAACTGCATGTCACAGTTTGTCTTAGATTTGACATGGTGCAAGCCATTTTCCCCTGGGCAGTTGCCTTTCAGGCACACTATTGGTCCGGGCGATTTTGGGCCCTCGGCTCCACTTCCGGAGCAGATGCACCGGAGTAGGTACACAAGGGCAAGTTGAGATATCAGCAGTTTGTGTTTACGTTGAGCCATTGAAAGGATAATAAATCTGGCAGTCGAAAGACGCATCATGTAAAGAAGAAAACGGCGCCCAAATATACGCGTGCCGGTTAGAACTAGTGGCCAGTACAGACCCCAAAGCATTTCTGCTATGTGCATCGCGGGACAGCTAGGGTCTTGGTCGGTCCAGATCGAGGAACAAGGAGTCGACAGGGAGGGGCAATAGTGCATGGATTTGTACAGTGCGGCCAACGGTCGTGGCTTGCCCATGTTTGGCTGGGCACGCCGCTTTACACCTAGCTGGCGGCTGTGGCAGGCGGCAGAAAGTAATCAAGTGTGGATTCCAGAGGTTGGTAGGAAAGGGGTTTCGCCGTGAGTGCGGAATTGGTGATGGCGAGCACGTTACCCATGTAATTGAATGCTCGAGCAGGTGTTATTTGCCAGACGGTCAGGAGACTTGATAAACGCCAACCGGAGCCACGTTTGGGATTGCGTACAGGTCGCTTGCACTGCCTGAGCAAAATGACTAGATTGAGGGGAGTCGACAATATATATCGGGACCAAGAATGCCACCTGGGAACTCAAATCTTCAGCCTGCTCCCAAGAGTCAGTTCCAGGAGCAAGCTGCTAGTCGGCTTGTTCGTATCGCATCTCAAGCGAGAGGTCAAGTCAGCAAGTAGTATAACTCGCACAGCGGCGGCACCCACCAATCGAGTGTCTCTGCGGACCAGAGAATGCTCGCTGCGTGGCTCTCAATCCGGAAGCATCACGAAAGGCCTAGTCCTTCGAAATGCGCATCTGATGGTGGAACGCAAGGCAAACGCGCCGGAGACGTGTTCTGGACTCGGGAAAGACCCTGGCTACTGGCCGCCCTGGTTTGGTATACCGGGACTCTGGCACCAGATCGACCTTGTGCCTCCCGATGGCCGTTGTAAGAGTCGATGAAAGGAAGACTTGACAAGTCGACCACGTGAATGGAGCAAAGGGACTGTGGGATGAAAAAGTAAAAATGGCATAGTCTGTACTACTACTAATGTGCATGCATCCGCAGGTTCATTTGCTCCAGTGCCAAGTACGGGTCCCGCCCGCCCACACTGTGCGCCTCATACTCCCCCACTCTCGTCTTCTGTGCGCAAAAAGCACAAGTCCATCGCCCAAACTTAGTAGCTATTGTAAATATATATGTATTATCTTGTTCAGGCACATACATGCAGCCATGTGCATTGCTCGGATAGGTACGAAGAGCTTGGGGTCAACTACCTAGGTACCTACCCAGGTACCTACCTACTCAGGTAGTAGGCAACTAGGCACCTAGTATCGACGCCTCGTCCCTTCCCCCCCTGGTCTCCACACGCCACCTCTCAAGTCCTGTCTGTGTCTGGTCTTGGGACTTGCGTCCCCCGCGGCTCTGCGTGTTGAACCTGGCGAGCTCGACTTCTGCAACGTTTATGCCGTTAGCAAGCCGTTGGGTTTTGTATCTGGACCTCTTTTGTCCCATGTTGAGGGTAAAATAGCAATTCTGGCATCTCGGGCTCGGCCGAAGCGAAAATTGTTTAATCGTTCCACATCTGCCTCTTCGAGCAGCTGCACCTGGGCGCCACTTAGATCATCCCGGCATGCTGTGAGCCATCTGAGCCATCATTTTCGCCACAGTAGCTGCCCCTTCTCTTCAGGCGCTGCTTCAAAAGCGCCATAATCTCAACCATCGCGGCTCTGACTATTAGGTCACTTCCCTTCACCTTGCTTCACCATGGGCGATTCGAAGCAACACGACAAAGGTTCGCCGGCGCCGCCGTCCGAACCGCCACACCTGACGCAACAACACGAAGACCCTGCCTCACTTGGCCACCTGCGAGCTGCGTCGTCTGCTTCGTCATCTCGGGATACACAAACTGCGGAGACCTCGTCAGTGCCAGACGAACGAGCGAGCAGCGTTGGCGGGCATGGCGCATTTTCACCATGGAGTGCAGGATCGGAAAGGCAACTGGGGCATCATTCTGCTGCTTCAGATATATCGGGAGATCGTGTCTTTCCGATCCGCTCTGTTATTAGTGTCGACCCAACGCCCAGACAGTCGATTATGGACGAAAACTTGAACCAATCATCTGATGCTGACAGTCGTCGCATTTCTGGCCATTGGACATCCTATCGAGGTGACTCGTCAAGCGACACAAGAAGACTAGAATTTGCACCCATGTCGCCCACAGCTGGACAACCCAGCGGCTCTTGCGTGGATCTGCGCAGGAAGAGAGCGATGAGCGGGCCCGTGTCGAGTATACACGCTGACGCTGTGCGCCAGGGCTCTGTGGCGCCATTGCAGCTTGAAATTTCCGCGTCAGACCACGATAGCCAGGAATCCGGACCTTTGGGTGTTGGTGATGTCGCTGCTGGGCCTGACAGTGCCTCGATTACATCTGGCAACCAGTCACTGGGCGAGGTGCCTCATATCACGACGCGCTTCACCCACGTCGAGACGGATGAGGGACATGCTATTATAACTGGACGAGATGGGATATTGCAACAATGCGAAGACGAGCCAATTCATACCCCCGGTGCAGTGCAAGGTTTTGGGGTTCTTCTAGCCCTTCGGGAAGATGGTAGTGGCGGCTTCTCAGTACGATATGCCAGCGAAAACTCGGGCAAAATTATCGGATATACGCCAAAACAATTATTCCGTCTCAAAAGCTTCTTGGATATTCTGACTGAAGAACAACAAGATAATTTGCTCGACCACATAGACTTCATCCGTGATGAAGATGCTGATCCTGCCGTCAATGGACCAGAGGTTCTCAGTCTCTCCATCAAACTACCAAAAACGGGCAAAAGCATCAAATTATGGTGTGCTATCCACATCAACAATGCCCATCCCGATTTAGTCATTTGCGAATTCGAACTAGATGATGACCGGGAATACCCGCTTCGGCCTGCAGACGAACTTACCCCCGATATACCCCACGATACCCTTCATTCAAACCCCACGCTAGAAGAGATAGAAGAAAGCACAGAGATACTCAGCAAACCGTTACGAATTCTGCGGAGTGCAAGAAAGCGCCGAGGAGAGCAGGGGGCAATGCAAGTATTTGACATCATGTCCCAGGTGCAAGAGCAGCTGGCATCTGCTCCTAATCTGGACACATTCCTCAAGATTCTTGTGGGCATCGTAAAGGAGTTGACTGGTTTCCATCGTGTCATGATATACCAATTTGATGCGTCGTTCAACGGGAAGGTTGTCACGGAACTGGTCGATACGTCTCAAACCGTCGATCTTTACAAGGGTTTGCATTTTCCAGCTTCGGACATCCCACGACAGGCACGAGAACTGTACAAGATTAACAAAGTTCGCCTTCTATACGACCGGGATCTCGATACAGCACGAATGGTGTGCCGAACGAGAGAAGACTTGGACGTTCCTCTTGACATGACTCACGCATATCTTCGTGCCATGTCTCCTATTCATCTCAAGTATTTGGCTAATATGGCGGTGCGGTCGTCAATGTCTATTTCTATAAACGCATTTAACGAGCTTTGGGGGCTGATCTCTTGCCATGCCTATGGCAACCATGGAATGCGTGTATCTTTCCCAATTCGCAAAATGTGTCGCCTAGTTGGAGACACTGCGTCTAGGAATATTGAGAGGTTGTCCTATGCATCGAGGCTTCAAGCAAGAAAACTCATCAACACAGCTCCTACTGATAAGAACCCATCGGGGTATATTATAGCATCATCAGACGACTTACTGAAGCTATTTGATGCTGATTTTGGTCTTCTATCAATACAAGGCGAAACCAAGATGTTGGGTACAATAGAGCATAGCCAAGAGGCCTTGGCAATGCTGGAGTATCTTCGAATGAGGAAGCTTACTGCAGTTGCATCATCGCAAGACGTTCGAGAGGACTTTCCAGATTTGAAGTACCCCCCCGGATTCCAGGTTATTGCTGGGCTTCTGTATGTTCCGCTAAGTGTAGGCGGTAATGACTTCATTGTCTTCTTTCGCCGTGGCCAAATCAAGGAAGTGAAATGGGCCGGCAATCCATACGAGAAAATTGTTCGAGATGGTACTGTGGGCTATCTTGAACCCAGAAAAAGCTTCAAGATTTGGAATGAAACCGTTCTCGGAAAGTGCCGTGAATGGAACGAAGAGCAAGTAGAAACAGCAGCTGTACTCTGCCTGGTTTATGGTATGCGTTCAGGAGGCCATCCTACTCACACAAAAACTATGCTAATCAGTGATTATAGGTAAATTTATAGAAGTTTGGCGGCAAAAGGAGGCAGCACTCGAAAATAGCAAACTTACAAGGCTCCTTTTGGCCAACTCTGCCCACGAAGTGCGAACGCCGCTCAATGCCATCATCAACTATCTCGAAATTGCACTGGAGGGTTCATTGGACCACGAAACTCGCGAGAATCTGGCTCGTTCTCACTCAGCCTCCAAGTCCCTGATTTATGTGATAAACGATTTACTCGACCTCACGAAGGCCGAGGAAGGCCAAAGCTTGATCAAAGATGAAGTATTTGACCTGAGTGCGTGCATAGAAGAAGCAACCGAACCATTTCACGTGGATGCAAAACGAAAAGGCATCGATTACCAGGTCACAAAGGATCCTGGACTCCCTCAATTCGTCCACGGCGATAGCCGAAGAGTTCGGCAGGCACTCTCAAACATCACCGCAAATGCTGTTGCACATACCCACCAAGGATCAGTCACTGTTGAGATGTTTGTTTCCGAAATTCGGGATGGGATGGCCTTGGTCGATTTTGTTGTGGCCGACTCAGGCATCGGCATGAACCCAAGGCAGTTGGATGCTCTTTTCCGAGACTTAGAGCAGGTCAGCAGCGAAGAACTCGAATCGCCGTCTCCCGAGCCTGTTGATAAGCAGCGTGAGACGAGAACCTTGGGCCTGGGTCTTGCCGTAGTTGCTCGAATTGTTAGAAACATGGATGGCCAGCTTAGATTGAAGTCCGAGGAGGGTCAAGGGTCCAGATTTGTTGTCCAATTGCCCTTTCATCTCCCAGATGATAGTCTAAGCCCTGAGTCCGGTGGACATTCTCAAGACAGTTCATCTGCAACTCACACTGACAAAGTGATTGCTTCAGCATCACCGAATCTCAAGGCTACACCGGCCGGAGAGATTATGCTCATAGAGCGTGGAAGTCATAGCAACATGGCAGCTGACATGGATAAAAGGTCGACTGGAACGGGCAGTGCGGGCAGCCGCCGTAGCGTGGAGAGCCTTGTAAGCCACGGTAGCCAGAAGAGCGATGCCGAACGTCTTATCGACGCCATCCAGACACCCCTTTCTCTTAACGAAAACCAAACCGGATACTTTACCCATGGCCAGAGTTCCAAAGGCAATAACATCCAGCCCGCATCTCTTACCAGTACCGGAACTGTTCGACCCCCCAGCCCCGGGCCCCATAAGCAAGATGCGCCTTTCCACCCCCATCCGCGACATGAGCCGGGTACCGCTGAGATTCGAGACTCAAAAACTCGTGTCAAAGCCGTAAAGATGCCTGATGAGTTTGTGGACCTGCCACCCCGGATTCCCAAGGGAGACAGTTCCGGCGTTTTGCTCGAACTTCCCAGTCAGAAGCCACAACAGTCGGCTACTGTGGACAAGGGAGCATCGTCAAACAAAGAGCCTTCGCTCAACATACTAGTGGCAGAAGACGACCCAATCAATATGAAAATTCTTCAAAAAAGATTAGAAAGAGTTGGGCACACCGTACAGCATACCGTTAATGGCGAGGATTGCGCAATGGTTTACAAGGACAAGTCCCCTGACTTCGATGTTATTCTTATGGATATGCAGGTGAGAATATCAACCTCAGAATAGCCATCCGCACATACTGACCCCTGGCTTAGATGCCCATTGTGGATGGTTTAACTAGCACAAAAATGGTTCGGTCTACCGAGCAATCTAGCGAACACAAGGGCCACTCGACAATGGCAGACGCCAACCGAAGAATACCGATTTTCGCCGTCTCCGCATCTCTTGTCGAAGAAAACAGGCAGGTGTACGTGGATGCTGGGTTTGATGGATGGATTCTGAAGCCCATTGATTTCAAAAGGCTCAGCACCCTCTTGGCTGGCATTCATGAAAGCGAAACGAGGAAGGCTTGCCTATATCTCCCTGGAGAGTGGGAACGAGGCGGCTGGTTTTCTTCCGGAGAACGGGACGGCAGTGAGGACACAACATGCTCACAGACAACGCCGACCGCTGATACGGAAAGTCATCAGTTAGAAGGAAGTGTGAAGACGGAATCATGAAGCGAGCCAGGAGGGGTATTTCACACCATTGACATTGCAAGGGTACAACGAGCCCCTTTTCAGTTTGCGGCCGATGAAGAGAGTTTCGATCCAGGCATCTAGGATGCCCGCTACGACACGAAGGGAGGTTACCAAATATACTTGGGTATCAAGCTTGAGCTACACCAAGCTTGGGCTCTTGATACCAGTTCACCCGAAAACGGACTTTTGCTATCACGACGCATAATTTACACGAGCATCAAATAATTATGTCTTATGGAAACAAGCACATGGCGTTGGGGGAAGGGGAGCTGTGGTCGGAGAACACCAAGACAGAAAAGAGAAAACGGGGCCGGTGTTTAGCGTTTTTGAATTTGGTGCATTGTAGGGTCGGCTCATGATATTTGATGATGGTAGGGCATACATGATATTCCATGAAGAGATACACGCAACATATCATGGGGGTTGCGAGGGTGCATTTTTTTTTTGGGTATGAGTTTGGGCTGTCTTTTTTCCTCACTTTGAGGTTGGTTGCTGAGGATAATGGATGCCACGGTCTTGATGTTGAAATGGCCACTGGTTTAGCGGTCAGCTGATGTGGAAAAAGGTAGAAGTATGCAGGGAAGGCGCATAGATGTAATATACGAGACGCATCGGATGGGGAAATGCCGTTCAAGGTGCGTGTTCTAGTTGACAATGGAGAAGCATGGCGCCCTTGACACGTTGTCGTGAGAAATAAGATGGGCATTCGTGTCGCGAAACCAAGTATTTGGCAGCCGTGAAGCTGTACATCCCAGATACTGACTGTAGTTTTAGTATACTCAATGCCACCCAACGCTGTAGGCACCATGCAGCCCGTCAATGCCGACAGCATTGTCGGTCCAAAGCCCAAAGAGCCAACTGAGCGCTCGTAACTTGCCCTCATCCAGGGCAGCCAATTGACCGCGGAGAGCGAAGAAGAGCACTGCGTATTCGCAGCAATCGAATGAGACGCTGTGGCTCGAATCCAGTCCATCAACGACTACAGAGTGGCTGGCGCGTCAAGACGGAGGAACACAAGTGAGAACACGTACACGGGTCTATTGACTTGTCGATAATGAGAATTAAAAAAGTGGCGTTTCCCTCTTGGGCTAAAAGCTATCAAATAATCAAATCAACTCGCTTCAACCTTTTTCGACAAGCGCGAGGCAAAAAGCCGCCGGCGCAATATGTGCCACCTTTATATGCAGGGACTTAAATACATGAATAGACGCGGCACCATCCGACGGTGCGTGGTATCTGGGATAAATACAAAAAAAAAAAAAAGAAACAAAAATGAGACGTGAGACCTTGAACGCCGTTCACCGTATGAGACTCTTATCCACAAAAACACATCTTGTTGGTATTCATTGGCTTTATTTCTTAGGATGCTTGGGCTTGATCATCTTGACCCACCTGCTCTGCTTCTTCTCTTCGTAATTCTCTTCCTTGACATTGTGTCGACCCACAATGGTCAAGAAGACTTGGTCCAAGGTGGTGGGACTGACGCTGTAGTGACTTAGGCCCAGCACCTCTTTATTTTCTTCCAGGAGGACGATGAGTTGGCCTATGGCGCTGCCTTGGCGGGCGGCGTGCGCCGTGTCGCTGTCTTGCGATTTAATGTCCTCCGGTTCGCTGTTGGCGGATTGCTTTTGGAGGGCCAGCACCTCGCTTGCGGAGACGGAGAAGCGCAGCTGTCCGTGGTACGTCTTTGTGTCTACGTTGGCGGCCGGCAGGCGGGTTTGGATCCACGAGATTACGCGCTGCATTTCGTGGTCGGTGGTTCGAGGGGCGGTCCTGGACACGAGATGGACGTGGAGGATGTCACCGAAGCGATGGCGGAGATTGTCTGGGGTCCCCAGGGCGAGCATGCGGCGTGAGAGGATGCCCGCTCGTCCAGCGAGGGCATCCGCCTCCTCCATGCTGTGGGTTGTGAGGAGGATGGAGCGGCCGTGGACGGTGGCCGCGAGCGTCTTCCACATGATTCGTTTGGAGGCGGCGTCGAGGCCGGACGAGGGCTCGTCGAGGAGGACCACGGTGGGATTGCCCATGAGTGCGATTCCCAGACTGAGCTTGCGCTTGTTTCCTCCGGAGAGGGCGTAGCCCATCCGGGATGCAAATGCCTCCAGGCCGACGGCTTGCAAGACTGCCGAGACGTTGTGCTCGATGTCGGGGATGCCGCGGATCCTGGCGTAGAATTCAAGATGCTCCCGGACAGTCATCTGATCTAGGGCATCGACTTGGGGACACACGCCGAGATGTCTTCGTGCAGCGGCCAGGTCTTTGGCCACGGATATATCCTCGACGAAGATGTCGCCACCATTACGGCTTGGCTTGATATCGCCTCGGATGAGAGAAATAGTCGTCGACTTGCCGGCACCATTGGGGCCCAAAAGGGCAAACACCTCGCCGCGCTTGATGCCAAAGCTGACATTCTCCACTGCTGTGTTCTTCCCGAAAGATTTTGTCAGGTGTATGACGCGAAGACCATCTCCCATTTGCCCTGAGCTAGTTACTCGGGTCAGCTCGTCGGCCGTTTCTGCATCCAGCTCTTCAGCAACCGTGACGGGTTTACCGCGGTCGAAAAGACCACGGACGGATGAGCCGACGTTACCGCTGTCGAACCACAGCAGTAAGCCGAAAAGGACGAGGCATTGGATTATCAGATACAGGATGGGGCCGCCGTACTCGACAAGTCCGGTTGGCGTCTTTGATATTTTGTCGCCGTCGCAGGCCGTTGCAAAGAGATTTGTCGCCAGAAACATGGCTCTGGTTGCGTTCGCAATGGGTGAGAAGACCGAGATGACAAAGTGGCATATGAGCAACGATGAGTCAATGCGGTCAACCTGAACATATGTGACTACACATATGTATGAAATCAGATAACCAAGGAAGAAGACTGCTTGCGAGGCTGCCGACCAAGCAAAAGTTGCCAACTGGGATTTGGTGAACAGGGAGATAAAGTACGAGTATAGGATCGACGCGAGCCCGTACAGGAAGAAGACAACAAAGACATATTCCAGATGATACCAGACGTTGGACATACCAGCCCACAATGCAGTCAGAAGTGCAGTAGAAATGATGGCGACAGTAAAGTCGAACAAGAGGTAGGCTCCCCAAAGCGGGAATGGCCGAACACCGTTGGAATACTGCAGAGCGCGTACAAATCGTCTCCGCTCATTGCTCGGGTAGAGAGCGAAGAATGCGGGATAACAAGACAGCGCTAGGCCCATGTAAATGACAAGACTTAGGGCATCGCCAATACCGGGGTTGAAGGGCACGTCGAACGAGGACCAGGTTGTGGCAATAGTTGTGTTGGTAAGGAAGACGTCGAGGAGCTGCTGGGCAGTGATTGAGCTGCTAATGAACACGTTGGCTACCCAGCCAACAGCGGGATTGGAGTTTTCGTCTCCGAGCCACATCGCCGTGGTGATGTTGCGAAACTCGTCATTGATATGCTGCTTCCAAGAATCAAAGGTATCAACCAGTTTGAGATTTTGTAAAGCGGCGGAGCCCACAGAAGCACCACCTCTGGAACCATTGAGTATCGGTTGCAGCAAGCTGTTCACGGTTGTAATGGGGAGCTTGGAAGTTGGGCCGGCCAGGAAAACAATCGTCATGTTGTTCCTGACTTGGGTAAAGGCGTCCTCGGTTCCAAAGGAGGAGTCTTGGTCAGCGGGTGTACAACCGACTTGTTTCTTGCCCCTGACATAGAGAGCGGTGAGACCAGCGGCAAAGATAGGCAGAAGAAACGCGATGAGATACAATATCCAAGTGCGCTTGAGCACAGTAAGACGCTTTCTGTAGAGAATCATGGCTTGCTTGATGTAGCTAACTCGCTGACCATCGAGCAGCTTAAAACCTTGAAGCGTGGAGCTCCCATTGGAAGAAGATAGGTCCTTCTCATTTGCGCTGTCCACTTCTCTAGGGACACCTGCATTGATATTTTTAAACGCCTCTTCATCGTTGATTTCCTCGGCAAGCTGGAGGAATACATCCTCAATCGTTGGGCCAGAAAAGCGGTACTGAGTGACGCCGGTTTCCTCTAGAGACTTGATGACTTGAGCAGCCAGATTCGACGTGGGTGCCATATAGGTAACCAAATCAAATGCTTGCTGCTTCCGGACTCCCGGAATGCTAGGCAAGTGTGCTGTGTCAGTGTCCCCTCGCACATGAACACGGTACCCGCTGCCAAACCTATCTTTCAGTTCCACAGATGAGCCTTCAGCGCGGAGAGTTCCCTTGGACAGGATAGCAATGTGGTCAGCAAGGAGATCTGCCTCATCCAAGAAGTGGGTGGTGAGAATCAAGGTGCGTCTTCCTCGTTCTGCGAGGAGAATATCCCATATTTTCCGTCGAGATAAGGGGTCCAACCCACTGCTGACTTCATCAACACAGCAAACAGCACTTCCACCAGTCAACATCATCCCCAGCTGCAACTTTCGTTTCTGGCCGCCGGACAGGGTTTTGGCTAGAGCATTGCGTTTGGGAAATAAGTCAATCGACCTAATGAGTTCCAAAATATCATCTTTGGAAGCGGGAGCGCCTGGGGCCTTTAGTCTGTTGAAAGTGACAAGATGCTCCTGGACAGTTAGATCGTCCCAAAGGACATTTTTCTGCGGTGCAATACCAAGCCCGCCCCTGCCATCGATGGAGATGGAACCGCTGGTCAGCTTGTGCAGACCTGCGATTGCATCTAGAGTGGTACTCTTGCCACTTCCATTTGCTCCGAGCAGGGCGACAATCTGACCTCGACCTGCTTGGAGGCTGAGCTCATTCACGGCCACCACAGGCTCGCGGGGCTTTAATCTGGAACAGAACAGGCGGGAGACGAAGCTGGGATAGTAAATCTTGGTGAACTTGTCCAGTTCAACGGCATTCTCAACCAGCGGGCTCTCGCCATCGTCTTGAAGTTGAATCTTGCGCCCCTCTGTGGTTGTGCCGTGGAGTTTCTTTTCAACTATGGCACCGAGCAGTGGATACACAAAGATTTGAGCAATGACGATGACGAAAAAGACGATGCCAGGCATCTCCCATGAGCTCATGGGCGGGCTCTTTGCAAGATTGGCCGCAGTGTTCCACTTCTCGAACTTGGCCATGAATGTGAAAAAGTAGACGTAGTTGCAGGGGGCAAAGAGCACCGACAGGGTGGCAACGGGACCAATGGCTGGCCGCGTGAGAGCCTGGGCTAGAATGCCGAGGAGAAGGATGGTGATGGTAGCGGTAATACTACTAAGTTGAGCCTTTTTGAAGAAGGAAGCAAAGAGAATGGACATGGATGCAAACGAAAGCCCGGAAAGCAAGTTGAACAACAGGACGATGACGACGCTGGTGTTTACGAAGACTCCAAATCGGATAATGATGGAGCCGATTATCCATGCAGGAGCGTAGATGAGAGAAAACGACAAGTGATGGGCAACGATGCGAACAGCCTGAGCTTTCCATGGCTTGTCCGTCGGCATCATGGCGTCGAGAAGCTGCGACATGCCACTTTCACGTTCGGTAGCAACAAAGCCAGTAAGGTGGTACGTGATCCACAGGATGTTGGCAATGAATGCAACGGCCATGAAGTTGATGATGGCCTTGTGGTAGGCCTGGAGGACCTTTGTATCCCGTTCCTTTTGCGAGATGCTGGCAAAGGGCAGCCCCTCGGTTTTGGCCAAAAGATCCGAGCTGGAACCATTGAAGGCGGCAATGACGGCATTGACAGCCCTCTGCATGGGCAGGACGTACACTTGCTCGACATTGGTCGACAGGCGCACGTCAAACTTGACGGGTTCTCTCCAAAAGGCAGCGTCAGTTCGAATGGTGTAGTTCCAAAACCCGCCAGGGCCCTCGGTTGGCGATGAGCGCATCACAACGGCGCAGAAGCAAGTGGTAACTCCGCGCAAAGTGCTGCGGCAAGTCGTGACCAAGTCGTCTTCGTGGCTCACCCTGACAATGTCCATGGGTACGTCAGGCACGCCGGTCGTCGTTGTATCATTGGCAATCTTGTCCAGAACACGGTCGATATCGCCGCCTGCATATCCATTGTTGACAAGAACAATCTTGCTTCTCCCACTGCCCTTGGCAGCGCTGAAGGCCTCGGGCAGGGTCATGATGGGACGAACTTGGCCGATACCGTAGTTAGAAGGTGGGACAAACAGATTCTTGGCAAAGGTGAAGAAGGATGCTAGAATGATGGGCAGAAGAAAGGCCATTACGAGACAAGTTGTCTTGTGGCGAAATAACACTGCCCGAAAGTTCTTGGACATTAAAGTCCATATCTGCTTTCTGACCACCATGATCGGCGGCGGCCAAGGTCAGCAGATACGGTGCAATAGCGGTAAGGAGCTGGCCGGTGAGGTTTTCGGTGAGCGAGGCTTGAATATCATTTCCTGAGGTTCGAGTCGATTGGAATAGCGTGGGTTGTCACATCACCTCGCGCCGCACAACACCAACTGCGGGAAAAAGATGGAGCGAGCGAAACAAACGACTGAAAAATTCAGGGGCCGACAGAAAGGAAATGCAGCCGTAGCCAGACGCGAGTGTATATTTGAGTATGTGGGTGTGTAGCGCAACCGCAAATGAGTAGCTTGCCCTTGGTGTCGAAATCAAGGCCGGTCGTACTTGGGGACCAGGAGGGGTGCCTGAGGTGTCACAGTTGCAATGTCAAAGGGCGATATATAGTGGGCGACACCGTTGACGTGGATAAGTACATGTACTCCGTACGAAGCGCAGATTCTGACTGCAGGAGGGGACAGCAGGTCAAAGAAGGTCTGGTGGTCGGCCTTGATGGGGTCCGATGTGATCAGGTCGTGATGTCACCAAGGAAGGCTTGCGCCCCAGAGGAGAGGCGTCTGGTCAGATTAGAGTTGGATTGGTATTGCGGTGAGCGGCCCGCGCCTTGGGAACACGAGACGTGAAAATCAATATTCAATGTCCCGGTTCCTGTTGAAGCACAGCCTCGCCCATCGGCTCTCGGTGTGTTGAACGAGTGTGGCCAAACACTCGGTTGACGCCCCGGTGTCCAAGGTCGCGAGACATGAGGAGTTGATATTGACTGATGGAAGGAAAGGAAGAGAGCAGGCAATATTGGATGACATGGCAGGGCGCAGCAGCAAGGTGCGGAATTGCACCTCGGACTAAGTATGCAGTTGGTTTGGGTTGTTGCCCGCCCCATGCGTCCTTGTTCTTTGAAGTCTGGTCTGGATTCCGGATCCACCTCGAATCGAGCACCAGCTGCATCGCGACGGGATTGGCCAATGTCCGCTCTGCTTGAGAGCTCATGTCAGTCAAATTAGAGTTTTGGCCGTCCGGCTCCTGCGTGACATCTGACGGAGGACGGCTGTGCTTGCTGTTCGTGGCCAACCAACAACAAACACCACCAACGCATCGCCATCGCCATCCCAGGAAACATGCCCGCCTCTCATCTGAAGCACTTTCACGTAAAGGCACTGCCACCAACCCACAATATTCATAAAGGTCCCAGTCACGATTCTACATAGAAAACGTAATCGACCAAACATCCAAAACCAGGGTCTCAGACTTGGCTTATCATGTCTCTCATCTATCCATGCCTAAGTGGCTAAGACAAATCCCTAATCCC
Organism: Metarhizium robertsii ARSEF 23; assembly: GCF_000187425.2. Lineage (NCBI taxonomy): Eukaryota > Fungi > Ascomycota > Sordariomycetes > Hypocreales > Clavicipitaceae > Metarhizium > Metarhizium robertsii. The sequence goes on along the minus strand of NW_011942149.1, from coordinate 4,033,457 downwards.
CGGATAACGTGGCGTATTACGTGCATACCGCTATCGTATTCATGTCCGCCGTATCAAATCCGATCAAGTAAATTCCGCGGTGCCCCCGGTAGTATCAATGATAATAACCATAATAATAGATATAACCACCCCGATGAACCGGCAACATTGTTTCATCATCAACAACAATTCGCCCCTCAAAAGCAAGCCAGGGGGTTTCCTTCGATGAGACGCCCGAGACCATCAAACTTCCCAAACATGAAAATTCGAGATCTCAATCTTCCCCACCTCGCCTCACGTCAATGACGAAAATGCTCCGTCTAAACCACGCCCAGCCCTGTCCGTTCATGCGAACCGCCAGTTATAACCAAACGCCCTGCCGTGCTGGCCCTACGGAGCACACATAGTAATACGGATTGATTACACCTTGTTCCGGGCGTCAAGCCCCATCAATACATGCTTCACATCGACGAGGCAACCGTGTCAAAAATCTTCCAGTTGCTTTGATATGACAAATGAAATGACGCATCGGCCAGGCGCTGCCGGGACGCGGATCCTGCCTCACGCCAACTCGATGTGCGTTTTAGCAACAAATCCCATGTTCATCTCTGTGCGCGCCGATAGACGGACCTGGAATCGCTCGCACGACTTCCATCTTAGTCCACACCAACTAAAATCTTTCAACTCCGCCACCGGAACCACTCACTTCATCAGGCCAGCTGTCGTTAGCAACTTCATTATATCATCATGCTCTTACTCTATTATGAACCCGCCGCCCTCGCCATCGTCATCGACAACCATGTTAAACTCATCCGTGACATCACTTTCCGCATTAGCCAGCTCCGCCTCCATCTCGGCCTCCCTATCCGCCTCTTTCCTCTCATCCTCGTCCACACCGCTCCATATCCTCTCCCGAATACGCAATCCCATCAGAAGCCTTCTCCACATCTTCAACGCCGCTAGTCTCTTTCGTTCATCTTCCATCTCTTGCTCTACATCTGCGAGCCCATCAATCACAGACCGAATGGCTGCCTCGAATTCTTTCGCTACAACGATTCCGTTGAGAACGGCTGTCCCCTGTCGACCTTTGAACTGGAACCCAGTCAGGGCTGGTGCGTAGTCGACGCCCACTATGAAAGCAGCTCGGGCTGCGTGCTCGTGAATAATGTGCACCGCTCCCTTGGGTATCATGCTAGGCACGTAAGCGTCAATGTTGCCAAACTTATTTTTGGGTACGCGTCCGTTGCGGACCGCCGGCGCTTCGTAGAGTTCCGTTTGCTCGATAGTGTATATGGGCGTGCCGGCATCGTCGTCCATGTCTACCTCGTCTCTGTCGTCAACCCTAAATCCCTTGCGGCGCGCCGTCTTTTGTAACCACTTGGCTGGTATTTCATTGGGCTTCACTTCTCGCCCCATGCGATACCACTTCTCGGCGCTTCGTGCTGTGCGAACATCCTTTCTTCTGTATATCTTTTCTAAAGGACCACGACTTCCAGCACCCACCGTCCCTGACGGTTTTGCTTCAGGCACGAGAACTTCGTGTCGTCTCATATGTCGCTCCAACGCAAATACAGGATGATCCTTAAAGTCCTGTACATTTCTTGGCATCGGCTCTCGGGCTTCCACACCCGTCAACTCATTCTCTTCGATTTGGTCCAGGTCTGTCGGATGCCGTCGTCGAAAAGACTCTAGGGCCTTGCGCCACCACTGCCCGCCGTCGTCAATAGGGATTTCAACCCTCAAACGGCGAGTCTTGGCCGTGTACGCCTTGGCATATCTCCTTGTCACGTCCTTTGCCGTCCCATCAGCTTCGAATGCGACAACATAAGCAAGACAATTCTCTTTGTCGGTAACTGGGGGCTCGAATGCTTTTGTTTTCCAAAATGTACGCGTCACCACGGGATCAGCAGGCTGCCATTTTTGATGTCCAGCATCCAATACCTCTACCCAGTAGACCGGATGCGCTGATTCGCGAATGCGTATCGGCGCTTCGAATGCCCTCCGCTCCTTTGGAGCAGCAGGTCTAGGTTGAAAGTTGTAAGCCGTGGCATTCGGGTGGCCCAGTCTTCGACGCGCACTTGAGCCGCCTACAGATCCCGTCGTTGTGCCAGCACTTGCGGCGAGAGCTTCGTATTTCGCCAAAGCCTCCTTTGTTCGTTCAGTTTGCGTCGTCTTAGCAGCAGATTTCGCCACCTTTGGCTTTGGCAACGTCGGGGCACCGGGCGCAAAGGGCAACGGCTGCAGCGAACACACCAGTCTTGCCCGCACACCAATGCTTCGCAACAAAGCACAGTATAGCTGTGCGCCAACGTCTCTTGACCCCTGCAGTTTCTTCGCCGCTTCGCGGAAGTCAGCGCGGTCTAGGCATGAATCCAGATCCTCCGCGGGCTCGTACTATACCCCCCCCTTCTGTTAGACTGTCGTCAGAAACAAACCGGTAGTAGCAGTAACGTACATCTTGCAACTGGCCCGCATCTTCGGCCCAAAGAGCTCTTCGTAGCCCTCGCTCTGTAATCTCAAACTTGGCCTTCCACACATCAGCTGCCTGTCTGAGGCCATTTTTCAAGCTCTCAGCCTGTCCAAACTGCGGCAGATGAGACCCCGGGTTGAGATAATTGACCATTTTGTCAGTCAAGTGTGGCCGCAGGGATTCCTGTACTCGCTCATCGTTGCACCAGTGATTTCTGCGTGCGACGTGCGACAGAAGACAGAGGAGATGGGTCTTATGTATGTCCACGCGACGCTCCCTTTCTTCCTTGGAAATCGGTTTGCGTCGCTCGCCTGGCCGTTTCGACGGTGATGCAGCAGAGATGTGAGCTGTCAAATTGAGTTCTAGGCTGTTAGATTTTTCAGCACTGGTGTTTGTCTCCGCCAAAGGGGCAGAGAAATCAACATCTTCGAATTGTATATCTTCTTCTTCTTCATCCTCATCATCGGACTCGAGCTCCACAGTCTGCACTGTTGGCACTGGTAGTATTACATCTTGAAATTCAACATCTTCATCCTCCTCATCGCTTTCCTGTGTATCCAATTGCGCATCTGTATTGGTTAGCCTACTTGGAAGATCTGACAGAGGTCTCTGGGGTTGCTGCGGTCCCGGGCGCCTTCTTTTCAACGGGCGTTCTGGCGAGCTCTGTTCAGGCGCAGACACCCCGGCCTCAGCCAGCATCTGCTGATAAATGTCGGGTTGATCGTTGTTTCCACTGCCTGCTCCTCGCTTGGAGCTCCCTGAGGGAACAGTGCGCTTTCTCCCGACCATTCTTACGTCGCATATTTCCTAGCGCCCAATGTTGCGGGTGAATTGAGGCATGTTCACAACTTGTGAACGGGGCAAGCGTGAAGACACCTTCGTTGCGTCATGATCAGCGCGAACTAGGGCGCGAAATCACGTGGCCGTCTAAGTATGCATGTACGCTTGCCTTAACTATTTTCATTTCTTAATTTCTTGATTTATGTTGGGTTTTTTTTTATAACGATAAATAGAAAATCGGATTTGTAGTAGTTAGTAGCAAATAAACCAAAGCAAATCCGATATTTATTGCTTCTATCAAAGTAGTATATCTCTTGGGTTGGATTTCTTTGATTGTGAGGTCTACTTTGCTGTCCCAATTCAGAGCCATTCCATTCCGCCGTATACATAACTACTGACCGGAAATTAACCACCAAACCGCGAACCGGCACCCTAGCTGAGATTTGGAGCTAGTTCGGCATAGTATTCTCCTTATTTGCTACAAAGATGACATATCTTTCCTCCCACTACCTTAGGTAGGTACCTAGGTACTTACCGGAGTATTTTGGTCGACACGACCTGTCACCCTGAGACCAAAGAAGTGGGCCCTGCCAAAACACCGGATCCCGTTGGTCCACCAGGTAATTTTTAACCTCCAATTTTCTTCATTCAACTTCACTCCGCAACGTTTTGTCCGACATGTCCCGGTTTGAAATACTGGGTTGAGTCTGATGGTTCGAATTAATCATCTATTTAACATTCGAAGTGGCAGATATACCGATCAAATAACTACAAATCCGCGCATGGACAAAACTCTACTCGAGTGTTGGTATTCGACAGAAAATACCACGAAAAAACGCACACAAGCCATCACCTCCCTTTAACGCCGTGAAGTCAAAGTCAAAGTACTTGATTTATTTCGTCACCCATCCCAGATAGTCGGCAACGATGAGAGTTACCATTCTGTCAAATGTCAGAAGCTATGCATGGCTCAACGAATCATGTCAGGATAGACTTACGCGTGAGGGGCAATGCGGACATAATATGTACCGAAGCCACGATAGAATCGTAGCAGACCCTCTTGCCTGGCCACCTTGGTGAAGCAGTCAGCCATACCCTTGTAGGGAAGCTTCCCGTCGGGACCCTTCTGTTGCTTCTGCAGTCGAGTCTTGACGAAATCGAATGGCAAACTAAAGAAACTGGCAAAGAAACCGGCAATAGCACTAGCGCTTAGTGTCTGAGCTCGCACTGACAGATCGGTATTCTTCTTGAGTCGGGCCTTGGCTTCACTAAAGAAGGCAAGCTGTCCAAAGTTGAGGGCCATGGCACGGACGACGGTTGGTGCTGCGCCAGCCCACAAGGCTCCAACACCCTCACTCCTGGCAATTGAGGATAGAGCATCGATGACAGACTTATAGTTCTTCCTTTCAGCTAGAGGCTTCAAGCCATCGCTCTGCATGCGGATAAGAGCCAGATCGGCGGGATTACCGAACATTGCGGCCACACCTCCTGCAGCCAGGCCAGCAGTAGCCCTGTCACCAAATCCGACATCACGACCCTGACTCTTGGCTCTAGTGGTCAGCGAACCCATAAAAGTGTCGAAGAATCCCAAGCGCGCGGTTGTATACACGGCTTGTCGCAGGAGGCCCGCAGACAGACCAGTGTAAAGGTCAAGGACCCTGCCACTAGCAACAATTTGTCGAGCAACCGTGATAGGACTGGGCTTGGGGCCGCCCGAAGTGCCTTCGCCAGCAAGTTGAATTCTGACTTTGATCATGTCCACTGGCTGAATAACAGTGGTAGCAACCATGCCGCTGAGACCACCATTGATGAAGGGAAGAGCTGTTCTCATCCACGGGGTGTGCAGAAGATCGTGAGCGACGGCCGCTCCGTCAGCCCTAGCCACACCCATGACTTCAGTAGTCTTGTTCCGGGCTGATTCAGCTGCTTGCTTCAGTGAGCCGCCAGCCATTTCGGAGTCTGTTTGAAGACTTTCAGTCTTTCTGTCACGGCCAGGGTTTCGAAATGTGAAGAATTCCGAGAATTCTGAGGTCGAGAGACGCGACACGGGGGCCGTGAGCCGAAAAAGCTAACGACAAAAACCGCATATGTTAGATTGCAATTTCACTGTATATGTGAAGGCTGGGTAGCTCGTCAAGAATGAGGCTCAAGACATCATTTCTTTGCAGCAGCTTTTGTCACGGAGGGGCTATAATGCCGCGGAAAGACTGAAGTTTGCCACTAAACAACATCGCTTGATGCCGACGGCATTCGGATCCGCATTAACAAAAACCGCTCAACCATTTTTGGAGTAAAGGATGGGCAATTTCGTCAATTGCAGAAGTAAGCAGGTCCTTCACGGAGGTCTGCACGCATTGCCCAACTCCCCTGCCGTCGGAAGAGCTCCATTACTGCCGGCGATGGTGGATCCAGAAGTGACTCCGCTTGCTGTCGGACATTGGCTGATGTTGGGGTTTCTCGCCGGTATGGGTCCGGAAGAGCCATGATGGGGAATGACTTACCAGGATCAGAGCGAAAAGGAGTAAAGCCGGGACTTATACAAAGCGCAGTCAAGCTGGCAACAGAATGCCAACAGAAAACACGAAGCAGTCGAGAAGAGGCGGGAATTTGTAGCAAACTCGAGTGCGCGGAACCGAGGGCACGCGAGCAGCCACTATCGGGAAAGCGAGGCGGGGTCGTCGCAGGTTTCTAAGCTGGGAAAGCAGTCGAGAGACAAGGAGGAGGTGCGCAGGTGGTTTTGCGGGGTTGCTCCTGCCTGCGATGTACCGAGTACCCAGAGCCAAGGTAATGACCACCAACGGCAATTCGGTTGGTGCGCTTGAAAATGGCCTAAACGGAGTCTATTTTCTTGTTTATTTCTTTTGGTTTTGGACGCGAAATGACTTGGACTCCAAGGGCAATCCTAAACTTGGAGGAAATTGCACTGGCAACAGCCGCAGGAGAGTCACACGGCACCGTCAATGGGTATCGAACGCGGGCGGCCGGCTCGTCGTCGTGTAAGTAGCACTGACAGCTGCGGCAGCTCGACCGACTTGGACGAATGACGACGTCAATAAAGAATCCGGGATCAGCAGCCTGAATGACACTAGACGCCTTGCGCACGAGGCAGAGAGACACAAGCAAGCGCAGAAGTAAATGCGATGACGAAACACCGATAGAAGACCGAACAAGCCGAACAGCACGGCAATGGCACTTGGAGAAGGGATTCTGGAGAATATGCAGAAGACGCCTTGCACAGGCTTCGGGGGCGGGGACGAGGGGGATAAATAGATTCAACGGCGAGACCAAGGTGTAATACGCGTGACACGCCGCTCTGTACAGAGTCGGAGAGTTTTGTTGGACCACGCCCCCCAAGTTTACTTTGTTGGCATCGACAGGATGCTGTGGGATGCGATGGATGGAGGCTTGTGGCGTAGTTGATTTCCATCCATTGCCCACCCTCCACCACGAACCTGGACCAACGTTTGAACCTTGCCAGAAGTAGGTCGGATCCAGGTGTTTTGGGTGTGCAATCACACATCAGGTTAATGATTGACCAGAGACGGTCTAGGCAACCTGAGATGTATCACCTGCAATTAGCTGAGGGGTTTACATGCTGTAGCGTGGTGCCGCCGTGACTGGACCGGCTCAGTGATGCTCATGCTCGGCGTTGAAAGGCACGGAGTAGGCATATCTTGGCCATTGATACATGGGATGTAATAGGTTGGGGCCAACGACCCATGAGGTGGATGAACTGCTGGCTCCGTCATGGCCCGTAGCCGGATCCCGTTTAAGAAAGGATACAGTTGACAACTATGTACAATGGGGGCGTGCGTGTATGTGGAACATTGAAGATCTATTTGTCCTCGTTTCTGGCGTTAAGTACTCCGTATAGAATCTCAAAGGGGGAACTACCTAGCCCTGGTCCGTTGGCGGGGATGTGAGCCAACAATCTGAAGTCCAGAATTGCTGGCATCAAACTTGGTGTGGTAGACTATCAGACCAGACCGTGTATGTCCTATCAACACGGCACGCTTCATGCATTTAAAAGATGAAAGCAACGCTCTGGTCCGAAATTATTGGCAATTGTCATGATTATTGGGGACACACTGGCACCGGAAAACACCACCATATGTGACTACACCTTACGGCATGCGCAAAGCAGGAAACGTTGCAGGCCTGCATCACCTCATCCCGTCCTGCCCACCGCTGGTACATGCCCGAGCAGCTTCACACGGCCGTGTCGCGCATCTCCCGGGCTGTGTCGACCTTTGGTTTCAGGCGATATGGACAAGCTACCATGCCAACTGACATACGAGTCGATTACGCTGCAACTGCCTCTTGTAAGGGCATGTGTTTGATTGGCCTCGACGACGGCACAATTCAGTGGCACTCCGGGCGTCTAGAGGCGGGGCCATCGCTGCAGATGGAAGCTCCAGTGGCCCCACGCAGGACTTGAGTCTCCATGTCTGCAAGTGCGTGACAATCTTCCGGGGCCCGTCAGAAGCTGCCGAAGTGGATCCATCAATTGATCTGTCCAATGCCAAGTACTACGCCTGGCACCTTTCAATGTTACGCTTCACTACCCTCGGCTCTCGCTGTGCTCCAGACTCCAAAATGGCCAACTTATTTATTACGATTATTTTGCTTTAAAAAAAAAAATGCTGCACAAGGGTATCCGATTTCGCACTGAACCAATTTTATGCCTCTGCGCATTCCCATGCGTTTTAACCCGGAAGCATTGCTCCTAATGTTGGTGGATATCCCATCGCGGCAGGGAGAAGCTCTGCCAGCACCTGAGACCCAAACCACCAATGACGTTGGCGACGAATAAGCACAGCTGCTCAGCAAGCGATGGCTTGGCTAGGTTTGCCAGGGTTCCAGGCTCTTGGTATTTCAAGGCCCTCTTTTTTTCTTGTTGAGCCAGCGCGTCAAATCGCCCAATTCCATCCACAACCAGGCGCAGGCCCGGCCCACGACGGACAATCAACCATCGGAAAGCAAATCACGCCGTGTCTCTGTCGCCGGAAATTGTATCGGGAATGCGGAGGTAGCGTCCAGCTACACCTTGTTTGAGCAACCTTATCGTGACCGGTCTGATTTCCGAGCGATTCACCACAAGACGTCCGTCGGCTGTGGCCATGGCTGTGGCCTGGCCGACTTCTTCCGAACCGACAAGCCCAAGTTGTGCACCTCGCGCCGACAGGGCTACAGCAGACCAACAAATTCCCCATCATTCGGTAATCTTGCGATTGCAGTACTAACATGACTGGGTACACACAGAAATGCCGCGTTATATGGTACATATTCCCGTCCCGAGCTCGGAATGCAAGTTGGCTCACGCCTAGCGTCCTTGACAATCGCCTCAACTACGTCTGTGGATCCATGGCCATGCCCAAAAAGCATATCGTAATTGCAATCGAGTAATATCACAGCTCAGACATCGTCTGCCGCCTCTTCTGGTGTTGGGCTGCGGCTTAACAGCGCCAATGCCGCCGGTGGCCGATCCAGCCCTGTCGGATCTCCGACGACTTCAACATCTAGAACACACAACACCCTCCAGGAACCGGTCAAGACCAGCTTCCGGACCCACGTGTGTTGGTACAAGGATGTGATGACGTTTATCTTGTTCAATCAGAGACTACGTTTTACTCAACTTGACGTTCTCCGTTACCTAACCCTTTGGCCTTGGTTGCGGGCCCTGCTGCTTCGCATCCGTGTATGCCCTGACTCTGCACCCGCGATTTCCCTTGCCATGTTGTCTAGTGGATAATTAAGCGCAGATAAGAGGTACAAACCGTCCAAAGAGACATCATACAGCCCGTCTAATTGATTGACGGAAACGTGTTTAGACGTCCCCCGTCCAGGACTACGACGACGCCATTGCAGTATGAGCCCGCTTTTGATGCTAGATACAGGATAGTTCCAGCCATGTCTGCCTCCTCGCCAAGCCTTCCCATGGGAATCATTGTGGTCGGGACTACGCCATATCCTCCTGCTTCACCCCTGTATTGCTGGATGACGGAGTCCGTCATTTCACTCGGGAATACTAGACGAAGCTAGTCAGCCTCGATATCCGAGCAAACTCAGTCGGAGGTCCATCTTCATGGCCGAGAACACTTACTTCCAGGGGCAATACAATTCGCCCTACACGTGAAATACAAGGAATACGTCAGAGGGAAAAAAAAAAGAAACAAAATAACCGGGCAGTCACCGAGCATCAGGGACTCACCGTATGTTCCATCGGGGCAAAGCCGTCGCAAGCTGTTTCGATGCTAGGATCGCCGCCGTCTTTGACTGTCCATAAGCCCAACCGGCAGTAGACGTCTTGTTGAAGCCGGCAATCGAGCTGGTAATGACTACCTGGGACTGTTGCGTGACATTCTTCTTCTCGTTCCCCCGACCAAGCAGCTTCAAGAACGCCATGGTGGTGTACCACACCGCAACCGTGTTGACGGCGAACGTATCGACGTACTCATTTACGTCCCGAGCAAAGTTGCCGTCTGCCCACTCTTCCAGAGTCGTTTCGGAAGCCACGGCCGGGGCTGATGGGCCGGTAATGCCAGAGTTGCAAATCAAAAGGTTCAGGTATCCCGAGTCCTTTTCGACCAACTTCGCCGCTTCCCGAAGACTCTCCTTGGATGTAACATCGCATTGTACGGGTATTGCATTTGGTCCAATGGAGGAAGCGGCCTTTTCGAGAACCTCTAGGCGTCTACCTGCAATGTATACCTTGGCAGCACCATTCTTGATCAATGCCTTGGCAAACATAAGCCCGATACCTGTGATGCCGCAGTTAGACTGCTGACGAGTTCATGTCTTGAAAGCCAAGTATTGATAGGCCCGGGCCTCACCTGTCCCAGCCCCGGTGATGAATGCAACAAGACCGTCCACGTTGAACAAGTCTAGGGCTGAAAGGGAAGCATTGTCTGGTTGGGAAGACATGTCGGCTCTCTGGTTGAAGCAAAGCGACTCTACGTCGTTTAGAAGTGAAGTTTTGATATATTCTACAGCGAATGCCGCAGACTATGGACACTTATTGAATTGAATAAATATCGCCATCCCCCGCTCCCGACAATGGTAATTATTAATAGTACGGAGCTAAGGAAATCCGCTAAGCCATGTCGTCACGATGTCACAGGGTGCGACGATACTCGCACTGTATTTCAAGGTGCGATAGCGCCGATAACCCAACGCCCTGTCACAGTGCCTGTGTTTTATCCACACCATAATATTTTTTGTTCGCGTTTCCAAAGTGGTGCTAGTTTATGGTGAACATTGCATAACAGGCGGTTTAATCGACGACATGCCGAAACGAAAGCGCAGCGGCCAATCGAGCGTACATGCCGAACTTGAAAAATATCAGGATGAAGTGTTTAGAGCCTTGAAAGCCTCAAAGGGCTTTGAGAGGCAACGGCTTAGCAAGAGACTGCGAGACCCAGGCATCACACAGGACAAGGTCCATCGTCTAGAAAGAGAAATTGCAGTTCTCAAGGTAAGTGCTTGGAGAAGCCCCGAAGTGCCATAGCATAGAACTAATGTTCATGTGCATTCAGTCTCTCGATCTACATCAAACCGCTCGCGCGCACCTGCATTTATCGCTTCTCAAGGTCAAGTCTATCGCCTCCTCAACAGACCTTCCTCAAGAGCTCCTGCGAGGAGTATCGAAGCCCGACTTGCCAGAAGATGAAAAAGCAGCGCTCCATAATGTCACGAGTGGGCTTTATAACCGTGAACCGGTGAAGCAGGCCGTGGGTAGAGCTGTCGAGGCTGTCTGCGGTGTGTTAAATGTTTCTGTCCCTGAGAACGACAGGCGGACACGCAAAAACAAAAAGGAAGACCGGGAGGAGCAGCCTTCGGCTCGGGCAGAGAAGCTTCCCGGCGAAACTAAATCTGCGACCCCCAGTGAAAACCCGGCGGACGAGTGGGATGAAGAGTCCGAATTCGAGGGGTTTAGTACAGACGTGGACGATCCTGGCTCAGTGCTTGAGGAACAGGAACTTGACAGTGATGCTGAGGCGAAGGAGGTGACTGAGTTTGACAAGCTTGATGGCTTGCTAGGAAGCTCATCTGATGAAGAGGATGACTGGAATAGCGACAAGTATGCCCAATTTCGAGGCAGGGAAACTGTCAACTTGGATGATATTTCGGTGTCTGGCTCTGGGGAAGAGTCTGAAGCGGAGTCTGTATCGCAGGCCTCGTCTCAATCTCTGTCTCCTCCTCCCGAGAAGAAACAGAAGAAGGATAAAAAGGCGTCCGCTAAGACGGGTCCCGTCAGGGATTCCACATTTCTTCCATCGCTCATGGGTGGCTATATTTCGGGATCCGAGTCCGCTTCCGACATTGAAGAAGCTAAACCAAAGAATCGTCGTGGACAACGTGCACGCCAGGCTATTTGGGAGCAGAAATATGGCTCTGGAGCCAAGCATTTACAGAAGCCACAGAAGAAAAGTGGCCGAGACTCTGGTTGGGATATGCGCCGGGGTGCTGTCGATGGTGAGGACCGGGGACGAAGGACACCTTGGAAGAAAGGGATACAAAACCCTGTTGCAAGGAATGGCATAAGAGGTGATGATGCACCAGCGCCCGTCGCAAAGAGAGATGACGAAGGGAAATTGCATCCAAGCTGGGAGGCGAGAAAAAAGGCAAAGGAGTCTCAAAAGGCGGTAGCATTCGCTGGTTCAAAAGTCGTATTCGACTAGCATAAACGGCGCCAGGCAACATTTAGAATAACACCCGCATAGGTCAAAGTTTTATATGAACAATGCTTATGCATAAACTGCCTAGATACTCAAGTAGTATTTTGGGTCTGAAAGCTGTTCCCTCCCTTCGTGTGCAACGACCAAGAGCTGGAAGGAGCGGAGGTAGCACGTTGCTGTCGCGCCAGAACGTATCGTGAGGCAACAGTTCTCCAACAAGCTCAAAATACATCCCACTACAAAACAAATTCTTGTACCCTATGGAGCTTACTCAACCACTTGACGTTGAGATCCGGCCGAGACGATCTTGATTCACGCAGAACCTAAAAGACGTATTGCCCTTGGTAGCATTCCAGCAGACGAATTCCAAGCAAAACTAAGCGATGGGCCCTAGTAAAGATAATGGCCCACGAACCTATCACAATCACTGTTCGAATATCTACCATAGAGCTTCGGGCGATCAAAAAGTCCCCCAATATGGACCATCAGGCTCGTTAATCTACCAGGCGTCTGGTGGATCTGCCTTTAGCGACTGCGTCCGTTGTCAAAACGTCGTGAAGCAAGCGGAAACCAAAATCCAGGACCATCTGCGACCTAGACGGCTTCATCACGCATCCGTGACGCTTGGTGGTGAATCAGAGATCCAAGTCGACGATGGAAATCATCTTTACTTTGTCAACAAAACCGACATCAGAGAAGTTGTGAAGATTGTACTAGATATGTTTCAACAGGAGGCGGCATACCAAGACAGCATCAAACGTGAAAACATTTCAGATAAGAATCCGAGCCAGAGCAGCCCCATGCTTCTGGAATTCGATAGCAAGAGAAATTCCATCACCCCGCGTCTCTCTGCCGTCGCTGAACCCGCAACCACCATCAGTGTGCCAAAGACGTTCTTCGCTCACACAAAATGGAACAGTACAGAACTATCTGCAGGCTATTTGAAAGATGACTTGTCAACAACAACTACCATATTGTCTCGTGGGAGCGTATCCGAGATAGTGTGGTCAGAAAATATATCGTCTGGCGCTAACAGGCCATCGCGTTCCAGGTCGTCTGCAAAGGCATCCAACAAACCTTCAAATCACAAACGCATACAAAGGCAGCCTATATCCAAGTCTGCTCAATTTCAAGGTACTCTGACCCCCGAAGAAACGACGACACAGTATCTTACAAACCGGTTGGAATCACTGTCATCGAACCTCGCTTTTCAGAAGCGAATATCTCGATCGACTGATGAGGAGTCAAACATAACCTCGTTCCCCGAGCTACGCCCACGTCACTGCACAAACGACTGGCTCAACCCACCCGCTGAAATCGAACAACTTACTCAAGCCCCAACATCTGACTTATACCGTCGAGGAGTTGATGCACACAGTGGTAGGGCTCCCGCGTCTCCAGAAGCAGCTTGGCAAGCTCCCCAGCCCATAGCCATACCGTGTGACGACAGTATTTTCGACAAAGATCCTTTCTACTGCACTAATCTTTACCTTCACGAGCGTCGAGCAACCAATGGCTCGACTTCTACTGGCAAAATCCGCCCAGGAAGCTCCATTAGCTCATCTGCCTATCCACGACGCAGTTCTCAGGTTCCCCTTTCCTATGATTCGCCTTGGGACAGCCAGGAAGGTTTCATCCCTCGAATACTTGAGAAGCTTCGGCGAAACACCCAGTACGATCTCAACCAGCAGGCATATCCACGGCCAGATGAGAACGTTTGGTCTGCTGAGCGTAGAAAATCGCCTTCGCCGGAAGCTGGGACTGATGCCAACGTTCGATCCAGAGACAGCATTGTGAAGGAACGCACTTTGAAGCCGCCAACGGCAGATAACTTGGGGATTTATGAAGCACTGACGGGGAGTAAAATGGTTGTCGGGAGAAAACGACATGACACCTGCTCAGAAGATAATCAGCCGCACGTATGCGAAAACGACATGGACCATACCAAGGGCAGTAGCAGAGTGCCAGTTATTTGACACTAGGCACAGGCAGCCAAAATAGTGCATCTAGTACCTAATATACTTCTTACGAATCCCTACAGGACTCTATATTTGATACAGAAGGCGTCCGTGATGGTTCAGCTTGCTTGATTTCCCATAATTGCTTGCATCAATGACAGAGAAATCATGGACCCGGGAATACTTTTTCTAACTCTCCAGACCAGGCAACTTCCCATCAAGCTTTAGTTTATATTATAAGAAATTGGTGCATTATACACTCCTTGGTGGGTAAATATATTTTACTGTAGATTATGTATTAGCGTATACTTGGTGGGCGAATATATTCCGCCACAGACTGTGTAAGTTATTTAGGGTAGCCGCGCTGGAGTCGCATCAGAGAGCACCCCTGTGAGAAGCCAGGCGTTGTTCTTCAAATGGCAACCTCGTCAAAGTCAAAGGCACACCGGCACGTGGCAGCCGCGAGATGATAACCAAACACACCTCAGTATGAGGAGTCCTTCTATTAAGTACCGTGTATACTCGAGAAATCCCACAACTCCACCAAGAGGCTAAATCGCCTTGGAAGCCCTCGCTTTGTTCTCTCTATGTCTCTTCTCCTTTGCCGCGCCCTTCCTTCTATCCATCCACGACTTGTTCAAGTCCCTCCTGTTTTCCCAGAACCATGTCTGGAAATCACTCGATCCCGATTGTCCCTGGGCCGGGGCGCCTCCCTCACCATCCTGATCCTCGTCCTCCTCTTCTTCGGCGGCATCGTCCATGTCCACGTCGTCTGCTTGTGGAAAGCTCGTCCGACTGGGGTGCGCGGTGTCCGGGGTTGGCGCGGCGCTTCGGACGTTTCGCCATTCAAAGTCCTGTCGGGTGTATGGGGTCATGGGTATGGAGGGAGCCGCGGGTCCGTCTTCAATGTCGTCGTCGTCGGCGTCGCCGCCGCCAAAGAAGCTAAATGGCTGGGATTCCTGCGCCGGCGTTTGCGTTGCTGTTGTTTCGGAGGGCTTGGCCCGTTTGTAGAGCGCTTCGAGGGGGTGGACTTTGCTAGCCGATGGGGTAGTGGGTGGCGGTGGGATTTTGATCTTGAGGCTTCTAGAGGAGCTGGATGACATGGGCCTCGTGTTGTCGGCTTTGTTGGTTGGAGATGATGCTGGGTCTTCTTCCTCTTCGCTAGAGGAGTCATCGCTGGATGTATCGTCTCCTTCTGAACCACTTCCATTGTCCTTCTCTTCAGCCTCAACTTTTGTGACATTCACCGCTTCGGATTCATCCGAGTCAGAGTCTCCCCCCTCCTCTTCCTCCTCCGACGTTCCGCTGCTGCTGGTGTCGTCATCATCCGATTCCTCCTGTACGACAGCCTCCTTTTTGGAAGACGCCTTGCGCTTCGGCGTCGTCACTGGCAGCTCTTTCTTCTTCACAACTTCCACAACGTTCCCATCCTCATCAACCCAGCCTTTGCCTTCTACAAACTCTGTTGCCGGCTTACCATTTGTTTCAGGCGCCGTGTTTTTCAAGAAACTGGGGAATTTGGTGGTCTTTTCAAATTCGTGAACCGTGACCTCTCGAATGTTTCCTTTCTTCTTTTTCTTCTTGTGGGCGTCTGCTGCAGGCAAATTGCCCACCACATTCGGTGGCAGCTTTGTCTTGAGAAGACACTCATCCTGGTCGGTGTACTTTGATTTTTGCCGCCTCCTCTTCTCCTGGTCCTTGTCCTTGGTAGATTTGTCCTTGCTCTTCTTGTTCTTCCGTTTTGTATCAGCGGATTCCGTCCAGCCTCGCTTGACTTTTCGATCCTCGAGCACAACTCCTTCCACCACCTTGTGATCTCGCTTTCGTCTTTTTGAGCTCTCAGATTCATCTCTGGACTTTCTCTTCTTGCTCTTAATCTCAGTGTCCGCATCACCCGTGGGTTCGACTCGTTCCTCCGGCCGAGCTTTTTCAATCCGCATCTTGGAGCCCTTCAACGTGGCGCCATTGAGCTTCCTTTTCAGCTTCTCGGCCTCCATTTGAGGCAGGTCGACAAACCCGTATCGTTTCTCGGGGAAGGTCTCGAGCGTGTGGAAGGAGATGTTGCGCGCACTGGGAAGCACAGAGGCTGGGATGATAATCTTCACGAGCTCCTGGTCCAGAGGCGTGATGTGCAGACGGGTGTAGCCGTTTTCGTCCGGTGCAAGAGCCTTGGATACTTTGTCGCTTTTTGTGGGCGACAATTCTGGAGCCATGGGTTCCAAGGGCCCGTTGCAGTGGTGCGAAAAGTCGAATGCTGCCTGGTTGTGAACCCGAGCCGAAATTGGGGTCGATATGTTAAACAGGCAGAAATTCTGCTTGCTGGCGGCTAAAGTTCTCTGACGAAGCAAAGCTTTGGGCGCTAGTGGAGAGTGAAAAGAGACCAAGTACCCGCTCTATCCGTCAGGCGGGGCGGGTGACTTTCGGTGCGCAGGACCCTCTAGTGCCTCCGAGCAACTAAACACGCAGCACCCTTTAGTCCTAATCGGGCCGGAATCAGCGCCCACCTTTGTGTGTTGTGTGATTTACGATTAAAAGTGCGTTTTTAACGTCTTTGAGAGATGTGTGCCATTTGAGGCTATGTAGGCCGCTGTGTCGGGGTCAAGTCCCGGCTGCGCCAGTCGTTTTTTCTTCCTTATTACTAGCTTCAAGGTCTAAAAATTAACATATATTTTTACATATAAATTTATGTATAGAGATGCCTGATTAACACGGCGGGACCTCGAGTTGCGGGTGCTGCGTGTTTAGTTCCCCCCTCCAGTGTTTATAAACGCTCCAGTCTCTTGCAGTTGATGTCTGGGCGAAGATGACTTGTAGAAAATTCCAGCCAGCACCGAACACGAGCAAGCAACCACATACACCTGCCCAGGTACCAATAGCAATTACACCTCTAGTCGCTTTGTTAACACCGGCATCCAACTATATTACGACCACATAACATCAACCCAGGTTGCCCTCAGGTCCAACGGATTGAAACAGTTCTTGAATTATAACTATTATACAAAGCATGCCAGTGCGTATCAATCGTGAGTGCGTGCTTAGGAAACCAGTTTTAGGTTCATTATGCCGTTGCGGAGTAGAATACATTGCTTCTTATGATACAATTACAAACAATAAACGCCTTCTTTTATACTGATCTAACTCCAAGGCTTCGAAGCGTTGTGTCGGAAGAAGGGTTGCGGGTCTTGCTCTCGCTTGTCGCCCCCGATAGCCTTCCACCAGACATCTGTACTCCATCGGATAATGCGCTCGGCGGCGCCTCGTGGAGTGGCGGCAGGTCGGACGTCGAGGTAGAAGACAGGTTCACCAGTTGGCTCAGGTTCACCGGAGTAGTAGTCGATGACATATCGGATTTGTTGTCTCTCGCCGTTGACATCTCGGGAGACGTACCAGTCGTGGCGGTCAAATGGCGGTTCAGTGCTGCGCAACGTTAGAACGCCATGTGAAATTCATTCATACAGTGAGGTTTGCCGCTCGCAAACTTACCCAAACTTTGACGGGTAGATCCAGCCCAACACCTGCAGCATAGTTGCCTTGGGGGTCAGATCCTTGGGACGACCCTGAAAACGGATGAGAGTAGGCTCGGCATCATTGACATCCCAGTTTCGCTCCATCTCCTCCGGTGCATGCGCCTCTCCTCGCCTGCAAACCTGCCATCCGTTGTACAAGCCCTTGCCAAAGCGCTGCTCCCAGCCCACAATTTCTGCCCAGGCGCCTTCGTTGAGAAAGTTGTGAACTGACACCATGGATTCGACAGCAGTGATATCGGTGTCTGCGTATCCCTTGCGCAGGAGAGCATTGTACATTTGCTGCGGCGAAGGATACTCCCACGTGCCATCCCCGGACCCCTTTGGTATCGTGGATTCTTCTCTACTTGTTGGCAGCGCAATGGCTTGATTGGGAGCACGCTCCTGCGACAGGTCGGGGAACATGTAGTTGAGCGGGTTCAGCTGCGACAGCAGAGATTTGGGTTTGTCCTGGGTTGTGCGAGCCTCGTGAGGCACAGGGCAGCCAGACGCGGATGGGCCAGGGGCCTGCTTCGGGGGCTTCTCATTGGGGTTCAGCGCATCGAGAGTCTTTTGATGCATCGGACATCCAGCCTGGAAGACGAAGAGGGTTAGAATCCATGTTCACGGGCCACATTGATGAGATTTATGCTGCGTACCGGGGGAGCTGTATTGCCAATGACTGGGGGATGGCCGCTGGGTGTATGCGCCGCGGCGGGAGCAGGCTCAGCCCAGAACCAGCCCATGTTGACGCTCAAATATTGCAAAAGAATTAAAATAAGAGGAAATATGGGGGAAACCGACGGCTGAAGCGCCAGATGCTTTACAGACAGAGTATACGAACAAGGTTGACGGCGTCGATGCCCGGGGAGGGATCAAAGTGACGAGAGGAGAAATTTAGCAGCATGAAAAGTACGGAATCTTATCGCGCCCCGGCAAGGCCGTGTGAGCGGCCACTCTGGTGGAGCACGTTGATGTCTGTACATATGTACATTGACCAGACTCAAAATGGCCGTGCCTCCCTCCCGAGTCACTGCCGGTTATACTGGTAGGTACTCCGTACTGAAGTCAATACTACTTTGCGTCGGCTGATTGGCCTGGCGCCAGCAACCACAACGGCAGCCCACTGAACCCACTGCACGTGCATGTCCGGCTTCTCCCTGTCGCCTGCGCTCAACTGTCCAACATTGAAGTCTCCTACGTCACCAATCCCGTGTTGTACTAGTACCGTCGACCGCTGTGGGCACCTACAGGCCCGCAAGGCCTTCGATGCTGGACCCGAATTTCCATGTGCTGCCGACGACAACTCCTCGAGCCCCATGTCCCCATGCCTCGTCGAACATGATAGATTCCGCCTGCAAGGAGGATTCGACTGCCTGTGAGCCGATATGAGCACCGGCTTCATCTTGGGCCGGACTTGTTTTCGGCCCTTACTGCGTTCGCAGTCCAGCTCGGTTCCTCTTACACGCCGCGTCGCGTTCCGACTTCACCACACACGCCAAATACCATGGACGGGCCCGGGAACAAAGGGATATTCAGCGAGGAGGGTTATACTGCAAGCCTCGACTGGCGTGGCTGCGCTGAGTGCTGGGGCCTTTATAGAGATATCGGAAACGGACAACAATGGCACCGAACAAACGGGCGAACATCGAATGCTAGAGGTCTCCCGCGAGGAGATGCGTAAAGCTGTTGGCGACCACGAAACCGGACTGCTGAGAGCGGCGCACAAGGCTGTCCTCTTCTTTGACCTGTATGTGTGGGAGCCGGTCTGCACAGGCTTTCGCTTTCTGCACCTCCTCGCCATCTTTGTGCCCGTCATAATCACGGTTCCGGCAATTTGGATTGGGAAACGCCGCCCCGAGCGTGACAACGAACGAAGCGGCACGCTTTGGTGGTACGAGTTTTTAGTCAAGGCGATGGAACTTGCAGGCCCTGCCTTCATCAAGCTGGGACAATGGGCGGCATCCCGAACAGACATCTTTCCCAATGAGATGTGTGATACCATGTCGAAGCTTCACTCGAATGCGCCGGCACACTCCATGCACGCAACTCGCAGGACCGTCTCGGCAGCATTTGGCGGGCGCGAGTTTGACGACATCTTTGATGAATTCGACGAGAGGCCCCTGGGCGTGGGGGCCATTGCGCAAGTCTACAAGGCCAAGCTCAAGCCAGAGCTCGCCATGTCAAAGGGCGGCATGAACGGCTCCGAGGGATACGGCGGGCTATCAGAAAACGTCCGGCGGAACGTCGAAACCGTGCTCAAAAGCTCACCAAAGCGCGTCCCCTCATCGTACGTGGCCGTCAAAGTCCTCCACCCCCGAGTAGACAGAATAGTCCGCCGCGACCTGAAGATCATGCACTTCTTCGCATCCATCCTCAATGCCATCCCGACAATCGAATGGCTCTCGCTGCCCGACGAAGTAGCTCAGTTTGGCGAAATGATGAAGCTCCAGCTCGACTTGCGCATCGAAGCTGCCAACCTCGAGAGGTTCCGTCGCAACTTCAAAGACCGCACGACCGCCTCATTCCCCTACCCCTACACAGACTTCACGACACGGAACGTGCTCATAGAGGAGTTCGCCCAGGGCATCCCGCTCGCCGACTTTATGGAAAACGGCGGCGGCGTTTTCCAGCACGACATTGCCGACGAGGGCCTAGACGCCTTCCTCCGCATGCTCCTCCTGGATAACTTTGTCCACGCAGACCTCCACCCAGGCAACATCATGGTGCGCTTCTACCAGGCCGCCCAGCCCGAGCTCCGCCTGCGCAAGAAGCCAGACCGCAACGCGCACGACCAAGAAGCGGACGTGACGGAAAAGGTCCTCGAGCGCCTCCGCCCCTTCAGACGCCGCAAGAACAAGGCCGCCTGGGAAGCCGAGCTGGCCAAGATCGACGCAGAAGGGTACCGGCCGCAGCTCATCTTCATCGACACGGGCCTCGTCACCGAGCTCAACGCCACCAACCGCGCCAACTTCCTCGACCTCTTCCGGGCCGTCGCCGAGTTCGACGGCTACAAGGCCGGCCACCTCATGTGCGAGCGCTGCCGCCAGCCCGAAGCCGTCCTGGAAAAGGAGGTGTTTGCCCTCAAGATGCAGCACCTCGTCCTCAGCGTCAAGTCGCGCACGCTGGCGCTGGGAAACGTCAAGATTGGCGATATCCTCCAGCAGGTCCTCTCCATGGTGCGCAACCACCACGTCCGTATGGAGGGCGACTTTGTCAACGTCGTCATCAGCATCCTCCTTCTCGAGGGCATCGGCCGCAGCTTGAACCCCGACGTCGACCTGCTGAGCAGCTCCTTGCCCATCCTGCGCCAGCTCGGTGCCCAGAGCGGCGCGACAATGGCCAAGAGCGGCGACTTCAGCGTCATCCTGGTCTGGGCGGGGCTCGAGGCGAGAAAGTTCCTGCAGGCGAGCATAGAAGATGTAAGTTTTGTTCCCTCTGGGCCGATTCAATCGCACGTGTTTCCGAGGGCCTCGTACTGATTTGCCTAGGTTGAACGATGTGTCAAGTATGATTTGCTTTCACCGAATGTATAAACAGGTAGGGTTGTGTCGAGTACTTGAACGGCGGTATTTGTCTTGCATTCTTTTTTTTACTTTGTTTACAGGAGCGACGTCCATGGGTAATCATGTTATTGCATGCATGGTGGGTGGCAAAGATTTGGCATAGATGCAAAATACATGAATAGAGGTGCGCTAGCGCTGGGCATCATCTTCTCTCTTGCATATACGATAACTAGTAAATATACACGTGTCAAATTTTCTCAGTTGCATACCCTTTGTCGTTTTGCCTGGGCATTGTATCCATGGTATCACAGTATAATTCGCAAAGGAGAGTGGATACAAATCGCTTGCTCGTAAGTCATCAGCCTGTATATTAAAGATTTTTATCTGTAAATGCACCGGATGGCTATGCATCTGTGTAAACCCCAGCCTGACCTGCAAATATTTTGTCTACTTGACCGAAGAAGCCCCTGGTAGTGGAATCGCAATGCCTTCGCGGAATAATCAGACAAGATGCTATATAATATCACAGGACGCGTGCCTGAAAAAAAAAAACGTATAAATATGGTGGGCCACAAGTGCCGGAATCTCCAACTAAAGGGCAGCGAGAGGGCGCTGGGACCCGAGTTGAAGTAGTTGTGAGTGTCTCGAACAGTTGGCATGAAAGTGATTTGTGTTCGTTATAATTGTTGAAAGAAGTTGCTCTAGGGTGTTGCTCGGGTATAGGAACAGGGCATCAGTATGGGTGATCGCTGCCTAGCAAATGAGGATGGTGAGTATCGTTCGACAACCAAAGCCCACATCTCTCTAGTCAGTACTGGCGCTAAGATCCATCGATTTGTCCCATAGATTACGAAGCAGAGCGTTCGTACCATCCTCCTCTTCGGCCGCAACTAGGCTCGCTCCGCTTAATCGTTCATTCAATCTGGCAACGTCATCTCCGTCAAAGCTGGAACCAGCTCCATTGGTTCTAATTGATGCACCAGATTTGAGCGCGGTTTGGCGCGGATCCGGCATACTGACGTTTCGAGTATGTCGAGCATTGACATCCACAGTCCGTTTGCCATTCAAAGAGCCAGCAGCTGTGCGTGGAATCCTTCGCTTCTTCTCCATCCCGGGAAGACGACTGAGGCGGTTCAAAGATCGAGCAACGGGGTTTTGATATCTCCGAACGACGAGGTACTCCATGCCTGTTCGTTCCAGCAGTTTGCCAATACGAGGATCACGGCTGTTTCCTCCGTCGTAGCCAGGACCCCCAACGCCGATCAATGGGCTCGCTCCAACTACACCCACTGCCCCTGTCAATGCTTGGCCAGGCTCCAATACTGAGCTAGCCCGCTGCAAATTCAACTTTTGCTGTGTGCGTGATGTTTCTGCCGGCGGGCCCACTGTCCGCCTGCCAGCCTTTGGTACCAAGGCGCTGTTATCGATTTCGGCCGATGGCACCGGCACCGGCACTGGTTCGGCATCGTCATTTTTCGGGGCCAGATCGATATGGGTCATTGAGTCGGGCCTTCGGGGGACATCATTCGGACCTCGGCCGGTGGCGTGAGCTGGGTGATAAAATGATCCCTGGCTTGCCAGGCCAGAACTGGCAGCATCGACAAATCGGGACACTAGCTCATCTTGATTGCTCCCTGCCGAAGGCGTTACGTTGCGGCCAGTGGAGCTGACGGAGCGGGACAGTTGCGCCGGTGCTGCATTGGCAAGGTCGACGGTCATTTGCGGCGGTGCACCGTGCGACGGTGTTCGCTGTAGGAGGCGAGAGGTGAGGTATTCTTTATGGTGAGATGTTTCACGGTCTGGTGACGGACGGTCTGGTTCCCGGGATTTGGAAGTAGTACTCGGGGTCACGGGCCGCGAGTTCTCGGCACTAGGTCCTTGCCTCAAAGACGATTGAGCGCTGCTGTTGAGCGAGCCTTTGCGTGAGAGATATGGTGAATTGGAGCCGCTGGCATCCACCCACTCGTCTTCGGGATCGTCGCTCCCTAGGTCAAAATGCACCTGGATCTTGCTGGGTTTAGCAGGCTGCCTATGTATACCCGTGCCGCTCGAGCTTCGTTTGAGCTTGTCCGACGACCGAGTCCGTTTGCCAACCTCGACGTGTGAGCGATTGCGCTTCAAGCTCGTGTGCGACAAGCTCTTGGGCAGATTGGCGGGGAAAGACTGGCGGGAGAGCTTGACTTCACTGGTGGCTCTGCGGTGCGGCGGCGGGCGCTGGGCGACTTGGTCGAATTCGGTGGGCGAGGTAGGTCGCGAAGCTGGTCGTCGATTCAGCTTGGAGGTGTGGGCATGAGGGTGAGGGTGAGGATGAGCGTTGCCATGCTGTTTGTGGACTGCTTTTGAGGAAGGGACGCGGGCGTGCAGGCGACCAGCGTGGCCGACGTGGTGCTGCTTCTGGTGATGCTTTGTACGATGAGGGTGAGACGGAGCTCCCGAGGTATTTGTCGTGTCGCTGTGAGAGTCGCTGTCCCGGTGGTTGAGGGGAGGGCGCTTTGATTGGCCACCGGACGATGCGTTGTCCAGGTCCCTGTCTCGCGGCATGGTGTCGACGGTAGCACCTGCGCACTCCAGCACCGAGGTACTTGGCCTGTACAATACTTGAGGATGCACACCAGACTGCAGACGCCCGAGGGGGAGTACGGAGCACCAGACAAAAAGTACCAGAGCACGCGTGCGCACCTGCTGTGGTTGGTGTCTCGGGCAAGTGGTGCAAGCGCTGGCTCGAGAGCAATCAATGCTGGGCTGGAGCTGATGGGTCGAGCTGATGGCTGGCACTGGGGGCGAAGACGGCGACGTTGGGAGACATGCAGCGGTGCGATGCTGCGGTGCTGCGGTGCTGCTGAACACTGCAGAGGCTCTCGTCCGACCGAAGGATGTGCCGTCTTCGGCTGCGGCTGCCTTGGTTGGTGATGCGGGACACGTGTGAATGTCGGAGTCGGCGATGACGGCTGCGAAGGCGAATTGGTATTGAGGAGATGAGCTTGTCCACCAACTTTTGGAGTCGGAATGCCAATTGACCGGCTGCAAGAAGAGTCGCAGGTGGCAGAAGCAGCCCGGGTGCGCGGAAGAGGAGCAGGAGTTCTTGATAAGTCGTCGTCCAGGGCCGAGCGACGGGATAAGCAATGACAGACGTCAACTGGTCGGATAGGGCAGGCCGAGGACGGTAGGTGAATGGATGAGATGTCTTTTTTTAAAAGGCCTTCTCTCTCTCGCTCTCGCTCTCTCGTCGTCGTCGTCGTCTTTGGCCGTGTGCGGGTTTCGTCCGACTTAGACTGGAAACAGATATGGTGGAGGGTGGCGGACTGTGACGAGATGGAGGGTTGCAAAGAAGACTGGATGGCTGATAGGTGGATGGGGGCATCTGGAAGCACTCGAGATTGAAACCAGACATCCGGGGAGCAGACAGGGCTGCGCTGCGCTGCGGTGAAGAGCGCACATGTGGAGGGTGGACGAAGACGGTGACTGGCCGTGGCTGGCCGTGCGCTGATGGCAGCGTGCATGGCCAAGGGCATCCATGATTCACGACCCAAGCTCTCAGGTAATTGAAACAGCGGGGCAGCGCATCTGGAAGCCGTGCTTGGGCAACAGGCACTTTGGCGGTCTGGCCTTTATTCACTTAAGTTTTTATGAGAATACGCTAGCTGCCTAGCAGTCGAGTAAGCTCCAGTACCTCTAGTTATTCATTATACAGGGAAAGAACAAGAAACCTATCATCGGGATACTACTCCTGCCCGGGCCCGCGTACTTTAAGTAGGGCTCAGGCCGTTGCCTGCCATTTGACATTGTACTACTTCGATGTGGTTAGCGTCGCT
The DNA here is from genome assembly GCF_000187425.2 of Metarhizium robertsii ARSEF 23. Classification (NCBI taxonomy): domain Eukaryota; kingdom Fungi; phylum Ascomycota; class Sordariomycetes; order Hypocreales; family Clavicipitaceae; genus Metarhizium; species Metarhizium robertsii. Next base: position 4,008,771 of record NW_011942149.1, on the reverse strand, counting down.
ACTCGCTAATAATCTTGTGCCAAGAACCACCCCAAGAGTGTGGTTGTGCAAGAAAGAGTAATTCCTAGTATGGCCTTTAATATTGACTACTGTCTTTAGTCTAGTAATTAATCCGCCATGTCAAGGTGCCCTCGACGCATGCGCGCGGCTCAGCATCCCGTGGACTCGGCCAGCCGGCGCGTCGGAACTGTATACCCAACTTGCACCAGGCTGGAACAATAGAAGAAACCAGACTGGACCTTGAGAGCCAGACACAGACGCGGGGAAGACATCAGTTGGCATTCATTCAATGTTTGGTATTAGGCTCTGACACTTGACTCACAGCACAGACCGTCACCACAGACCAGCATCCCTGTCTGGACACGGGCGGGCATCTGGAGAAATCAGAGGGCAGTCAGGTCCTGGTTCTACTGGAAGTCTGGAATACAGCAGACCGGACTTGACACTTATGCCTGGCACCCAGAATGCACATGTACAGAAGTACCAGACCCAAACTCGAACCCCTCCCGGAGGTTGACCGTCAACTTGCAAGCTGACCAAGAACTCTACTCATTCAATGTTCCATCGTTGGCGCAGACCAGTCGTTCTCAACCAAGACTCGTTGCTGGTATCCAATGACCATAGGCGACGTCGACTTGACGATTGTCTCTCCCGATGCAGGGCACTCACAGAACCTTAATCACAATCTCTCCCTCGCCCACAGGTCTCTCAAATCCATCCCAGTACATTTCAAAAGTCTCATTGTCAACATCAAATGCAGTGTCACCGTCTCTTCTCTTGTCATTTAGAGAGAGTGCATCTCTCTGTGCCCGCCGATCAGCGATTCTCCTCCGCAGAACCTCCTTGTCTGCGTCGAGGAATACCAGAAGCCAGCGTCCACCGTGTTTAGTAATGGCCTCTTTGTACTCCTCGCGATACTTCCTGTTCCAGAAGGCGAGATCCAGGACTATGTCTTTCTGCTTCTCTCCGAGCAGGCGGATGAGCTCTGCTTTTACGTGCTGTAGACCCTCAGCTTGATACTCGGGGTATTTGCCCTCGGGATAATCAATCTTGAAGAGTCCATAGTTTTCGTATATATAAGAATCAACAGATAACCGAGCCGAGTTTGGTAGTTTTTTAACAATGTCCTTCGATAAGGTAGACTTTCCTGCCCCTGAGGACTCGTTTGACGCGTTAGTCAATGCTTGCCTCGGAATGCTGAACTTTGGGGAATCCTCATGTCTACTGACCGGATATCCCACAGGTCATTATAACTACTTGTCGGTCATCGTTTTCTGAATACTGAAGATGGGAAAGTACCTGCAAACGTGTGAGATCCAGTTGGCGGTAGTCACCTTTGCGGACGCATTTAATTCATACCTGTTTGAGGGCAGAATTGCTCGTAGTGTTCGGGTCATCATTCATGACGGCAGAGGGGTTTAATGCGAAAAGGAAAAGATGCCTTCCAAGGGTGCATTCAGAGACATGTATATGGTGAAACCAGTCATGGAGCCCAGCTTGCGGAATCGCAATCGAAGCCAGCAAAGTGAGTCATTCATCTTTAGCCCTGTGCTGCATCGTAATTCTCCCGCCATCGAGCCTCCGAAGCGCTTGTTTATTGAGCAAACCGGATCACCCTGGGAATATAGGGAGAAAGGAATCGGATATTATTTTGTTATATTAAAACGACATTATACCTTCTGCATTGATCCCTTTTGACACATCACATGCGTCATCAGACTGACCATGCTTCAGGCACGTCAGTTGGACGAGGATGGATACGCGCAACAGACAACGTAGGATTCTCCCCTGGTCACGCCAAGGTATATGCACCGAATCTCTCATGCCGGATATCCTGGTAAAGTTGGTCCGTACGACGCCCTCCATTTGAAAACTCATTCCATCTTCGCAGGATTGACATTCGAGGCGGACGACTCCGCGATCCGAGGTGGGTCACGTGCTTGGTCGTATCTCAGTGGAGGCAACGTCAATCAGCTGCGACATTCTTCAGAATTTAGACACCAGACTGCTTGTCGTAGCCACATTGCCCGCCCTCTTCACCCAATTTCGACGAGCGCTTTATCAGCAACCAAGTCCAACAAACCCTTCTACATCACCTTTTTCAGATTTCCAAAACACAATGTCTGGCGTCGCAGCCATCGAAGAGGAGAGATCACAATACCAAGAGCAGGTTCGTATCCTACGTTTCAGCACTCCATTATTTCTATCGCTTTGGGCTAACTCTGCGTCAAGCTCGATATCGTCCTTCAACAACTCCGAGATGACCCAGACAGCGCCGAACTTCAGGCTCTACAGGAAGAGCTGACCAACGTTATTGGTCTTCTCGACGAGAACATCGCAGAGCTACGACCAAACCAGCCATCTAAGCCTGCCCCCAAAGAACCGTCGCCGCCACCACAGCCCGAAAAATGGTCTCGTGAAAACCACCCCGCCTTCAAGAAGGCCCCTCCGCCCCCGGAAGAAAAGGAAGAGCCTCCAGTCACGTATCATGTGAACGACACCGTCATGGCCAAATGGGTATCCGGAGACAAGAATTTCTATCAAGCCAGAATCACTTCCATCACCGGGTCGTCCGCCGCACCGATATACACTGTCAAGTTCAAAAGTTATGACAATACAGAGACTCTAAGATCAAAAGACCTAAAGCCCATTTCTAATAAGAGGAAAGCTGACGACCCTCCGCCGCAGCCGTCGGCTCCAGGTGTTGTGTCGTCTGCTGGGGCTACAATGTATCCTGGTGCCCAGCACGAAGCCCAGCAGGATGCGGAGGCTGCGCAAGCCCCGAAACCAAAAAAGATCAAGGCCAAGAAAGAGCTTGAGGCCGGCAAGGCTAAGTGGCAAGCATTTAATGCAAAGTCTAAATTTGGCAAAACGAATAAGAAGGATAGCATGTTCCGCACGCCGGAGGGTATTCATGGAAGAGGTATGTGCATATGCATATAGCATCTTTTTTGATGAGCAAGACCTATACGCTAGAGTATGCTAACAATTGGCGATGTAGTGGGCTTTACTGGCTCTGGCCAAGCTATGCGGAAAGACCCTACTCGATCTCGTCATGTTTACCAGGTAAACGAAGACCTAGACTAACGACTCTCCTTTTCATTTTTTTCTAGTTCATGTTCACAAGCGCGATACCAAGCCAGGTCGGCGTTAAGGGATGGATGTGTTAAAGTTGGGTGGGCTTTCACGCTATATCTCGGTAATATGCCTCCTGATTGATAAAGGCTGAGGCTAACCTGGTGTATCTTCGCCCCTGAAACGGCCTGCTACGGCCTGCTACGGCCTGCTGCCGAACCTCGTAATAGTTCGAAAAACATAGGATATACCACGTCGACGGGGGATAAATCATTCTTGTCAGTTCGGAATCATAATTTGGGTCTAGGCTTGACTGGGCTCTATTGATATGGTACTTAAACCCTCGCGAGATCAAGACTGTGCAGACGTGCTAATGGCTTTATGTGCGGGATATCATATGTATTGAAACAAAGATTGTACACGGAACTACCATCCCTTACATTCCTAATTCCTCTCCAAGCCAATTTTTGGCAAGATTTTATCAGCAACCCGTAGAAACGCCGATGCTCTCTCACTTGATGGTTCGGCCACGACCGTAGGCTTCCCTCTCTCGGCATCGTCTCCAATGTTTGGATGTAGAGGAATATCGCCCAGGAAGCATATCTCATGATCTTTGCACAACCTCTCGACTCTTTCATTCGACCCAAACACATTCGTCTCGCCATGGCAATGGGGACATACGAACAGTGACATGTTCTGTACCAGACCTAGAATATTCACATCCACTGCCTTGAACATGTTGATACCCTTGACAGCGTCTTTCGTTGCCAGGGTATGAGGGGTTGTGACGATTAAAGACCCTAGGAAATCAACGTTAGCAGACTCGTAGCCCACGAACCACAGGGAGGAGGGGTCGGGAGGTTGGCTACCATCTAAAATGACTTGTTGGGTTATGGTTAACTGTGTGTCACCAGTACCAGGTGGCAGGTCGAGAACCAGAATGTCCAAACCGCCCCAGTCTACTTCGTGAAGTAGCTGTTGAATGGCTTTCATCACCATTGGTCCTCGCCAGACAACCGGCGCATTCTCGCCAACTAGATAGCCCATTGACATGGTTTTGACACCATAATTCGTGAGAGGAACCAGCTGGTTATCTAGAACAAAGATCAGTCGTCAAGCCATACACCCAACAAGACAAAAAACTTACTTTTTGATAATCTTGGCTCTCCGGACAAGTCAAATAGTGTTGGAATCGACGGTCCAAATATATCTGTGTCTAAAATGCCTGCTCGGAAGCCCAATCTGGCAAAAGCCAGGGATAGGTTGGCTGCCTCATTGACATTAAAATGCGTGAATACCGTGGCATTGGACCGGCCAAGAACTCACCCGCGACTGTGCTCTTGCCAACACCGCCCTTGGCAGATGATACGGCGATGACCTTTTCAACTCCAGTGATCTTGCGTCGCTGGGGACGTTTTGCCCAGGTTGGCGGCGTGCCAGATCGGGGCAAGCCCTACGGCATGTGTTAGGTCATATAACGAAAAAGGAAAAAAAAATTATAAAAACATATCATAGGAGATTGATGAATTGGGAACTCACTAGAGGGTTTTCATGATATAATGGGCGAAACGACTGTAGGAGGCGTGCTGTTGTCTGGCGCATGTTTGGGACTGCTGTCGCCGGTAGAACTTGTGCAAAAATAACGCTATTAGAATTTGGGGTCGTTTAACTGATTTTGACTACGTTGGATATACAAAAATACTGTGGTTAAGTGCACGACCTAATAGTAGTTGCTGGGCCAGGTTTTTGGGCCAATGGTTGTATAATGTCGAGTCCGGTCTGGTACTTTATGCTATCAAGGCTGGTAACGGGAGGTGGCTCCAGCACAGACCTACCGGCAGCATAGAGTTCAAGCTGCGTTCTGCCACTACACACCGCCTAAAAGTTGATGCTGGAGCGACAGAGACAAAATCTTTTGAACGTGGGGCTCACGTCTGATCTTGAATCAAGCATTGCAAGCTGAACGGGAAAGAAAATGGCCAAAGTAAAAGGCCGCGCCGAGGAGTTCCAGGATCCAGACGAGGCTATTGTCAAAGGTATTCAGGACAACCCGAAAGCATTGCCATTTTGCACAATCGCATAAACTAACATTTACAGACCACGACCCGGAAGCCAATGGCAGCAGTAGCGAGGACAGCGAAGACGAGAATCTGGGCACGGAGCACTATGTTCGCGTGGGAAAGAGCAAATTGAGACAGAAAGAAAGCGTTGCACTCGGCCCTGAATACAGGGGCTCTCGGGTTAGCCGGTCTGCATTGGATAACGAGACCGAGGATGACGAAGACGCAGAGGAGAGTGAGGACAATGATGATGATGATGAAGACGACTACGACGATCCCGATGTCGCCGACCTGGAAGCCGACGAGGCCGAGTTCAACGACTCGGAGATTGACAGTGACAACGCTCTAGGCGAGTCGGATGCCGAACGGTTCAAAGACTACTCTTTTCGTGGGAGTGCCAAGCCTGCAAAACCCGCGGGAAGGACCAAGAGGGCGACTGCAGCAGATTTTATGTCTGGTGATGACGAGAATAGTGAATCTGACAGAGATGAAGAGATGGATGATGGACTTGATGCGCTGGTGAATGGTGGAGACGACTCTGAAGAAGTGGACGATGAGGATAGTGAGGAGGAGGAGGGGGAGGATGATGATGATGATGATGATGAAGAGGACGAGGAGGATGACGAGGACGGCGATGATGACGAAACTGAAGAAGAGGAAACGTCCGGGAAGAAAATTGCGGCCAGACCCCACCTATCTGCTCTGTCCAACCGAGCCGATATCGACAAAGGTGTTGCTATCCAGAAGCAGCGCAAGATTTACGATGGTTTGCTCAACCTACGCATTCGGTTACAGAAAGCACTCGTCGCCGCCAATTCATTCCCCACGGTGGAGGCGGGCACTGATGCCGAGTCTGAGCCATACGAAGCTGCTGAAGAGGCTGCCATCAAGCTGCTGAACACCATTAGCAGCTTACGTGAAAGTATCAAAGCGCCAACTAAAACCGGTGAGAAGCGGAAGCGCGATTTTGTTGCATCAATGTCAAACGATGACATTTGGGAACAGCTACAAGACGAAGACAAGGACGCGACTGGCTTTCGCCAAGAACGATTGGAGAAGTGGTCCAAAAAAGTCCAAAGTGTCAACATGGCAAGACCAAGTGGAATTAGCGAAAAGAGCAAGACCCTCATTAGTGCTCTTCAAGAGCAGTTAATAGTCCCCAACAACAGGCTCGTCAAACGGACACGAGTCCCTCGATCATGTGCCCCTGCGCAGCTTGCCAAGAAAGTCGCCACTGACGAGTATGTCTACGATGACGCTGACTTCTACCAGCTGCTCCTGAAGGAACTGGTTGATCAGCGAACTGTAGAAGGAGTCGCAGACTACGCTACTGCTGTGCCGACGGTGATGGTGACAGCGACAAAGGAAGCCAAGGTGCGCAAGCAAGTGGATCGCAAGGCTAGCAAGGGACGGAAGATGAGATTCACGGTGCATGAGAAATTGCAAAACTTTATGGCGCCAGAGGACAGGAGAAGCTGGGAACAGGAGGCGATTGACCGTTTCTTTGGAACACTGTTTGGGCGCAAGTTGGAGCTAAACGAGGATGAGAGCGACCATGAGGAGATGGAGGGAGTGGATATTGAAGAGGAAGGACTGAAGTTGTTTAGAAATTGAGCCGTGCATTTGTAGATATATCGGTGGCAAGCTGAAGTTGAAAATTTACCTCGACGTAAAAAATGAGGACGGAACCAGAACGATGTTAGTGGCGGTGTTTGATGGGGCCTTTGCTAGGGCAATCAATTGATCGCATGGTGATGACCAAGCCATGACTTTCAGGGCCTTCCTATTGGCAACGAAAAACAAAGTTGATTTGATTTACCCTGGCGCAGGGTATTTGCTCGTCAACCGGACCAGACCCTTTTGGCGCACTCAAACTAGCAGCACCCCGGACGGGCAGAGTTCGGAACTTTCAACTCACATTAGCCTGTCTCATCTTTGCCCTAGCAATCACCGCATACAGTATGTACACGCATCGACTGTGTGTATTTGACGGCGTACGTATTAGTACTGTTCAATCAGAGTAGAGATCTGCCACCTGCAGGTACTTTTCAAGGCATGCCACTCAAGCCTTTGGCCGCCGCCACCAAAGTTAGCTCTCCCGTCTGTGTGGACGTCACGTGGGGCCGTCAACCCTCGTGGTCCGTGGAGGAGGATGGGTTTTTGGCCGCTCTGACAGTCTTGCAGTGCCGGTGGCAGGCTGGCAGGCTGGCTGAGCCGGCGCCAGGTATTTGCCATCATCCCCCCCCCTTCCCTTGTTAATCACAGGTGCCTTTCTTTTCTTCCCGACTCGCATGGTTTCCCGGTCCGCAACGACGGGTGAAGGCAGAAGGGATTGATGTGGTCGGGCGCAACAACATGGAGCAGATCCAGACACAAGCGTCTGATTTGCGCTACCTGGCGCAAGCTCCCGCCGCGCTGAGCGACACGGCAAGCATATCCTATGATACACCGCGGCCTGGGCCACACGCCAGTCCGTCTGGTTCCGCTTCATACGGAGACAATTCCGCTGGCATCGGTGCCTCTGCGGCCGCGTCCAATGCCAACAAGAGGAAGTCGATAGACGACGGAGCAGCGCAAAAACAGACGAGGAGCAAGAGGAATCGGGTGAGTCTTGATCAACCCCCAGGGCCCTCCCTTGCTTGCTGTATATTGCACCCGGCATGTGTCGGCTATTTTGGCCTGTGATGTTGGGGTCTTGATGTTTGTTCTGATGTTTTTGGTGTTACCCGAGTCGTCCCCCCCTTCGGTCTTGTGCGAGCTGCAGATGCCGCCGGTTCGTCGCGTGTCACAATATGGCTATTGGCCGGCGGATGCGTGCATGCACGACTTGCTCTGTACATGGTGTTGCTGACATATTCTTGGTGGTTGACTGGCAGTATATCTCCATCGCGTGGTGAGTTCTTTATCCCCGACATTCCCCCACGCAGATTGGGACTGACGCAGAATGCGCACAGCAACGAGTGCAAGAGAAGAAAAATCAAGTGCAATGGCGAGACGCCTTGCCAACGATGTGGCAACCTCAATCTGGCGTGCTTATACGCCCCCAACTGCTGCTCAAACAACTTCAAGGACTCGGATGAGTTTAGGAGCGTCACAAGTCAGCTCAGTCGACTCCAGGAAGAAGTCAACTGGCTGAATCAGACGATGAAGACTCTTTTGCAGGCAGAGCCAACTCGTCTTGCGGCCCCCTCAACCGATCGCATCCTGAACGGCAGACTTGGCTCGACCCTTGCGCCCTCTCCCGCACAAAGCTCCGCGTCCATGGCCAGACCAGACTTGTCGCACTCCAAAGTAGGGGCGTTCCGGGGTCCTACCAGCATGGCTTACAGTCTAGATATTGCCAACACGACCATCTCCAACATGGGATATCGTGGTATCGATGAGACGTCCGACCAAGAGCAGCACGGAAGCGATGTTGCTATGCAGATCGGTACTAGCAATACTGGTCATGACCCTCTGTTAGAATTCGACAAGGACGAGATGATTCGGCTGTGTCGATTGCATGAGGAAGAGGTCGGTATAATGTACCCAGTGCTCAACATCGAGAGCGTCACCGCTCACGCCAAGAACATCGCACCGTTATTGGACTCTATGCGTGGCCAACAACAGCCCACGGGACTCGTCAATGACGAGAAGACATTACAACTCAAAATTGTCCTCTGCTGCGCTCTGGTTACCGAGTTCCATGGCAACAGCGACAAGGCTGTCCGACTGTATGAGAGTATGGAGGGGGTAGTCAACAAGAAGTTGATGTCTGAACCTACTGACGTGGCCAGCTTGCCGCTTCTTTGCCTGCTGGCCGGGTTCAAATATCTTTCTTACGAAGAAGTTCTGGCATGGAGAATCATGGGACAGGTTGTACGGCTCTGCCTGGAAGCTGGTATTCATCAGATGGCGGGGTTGATGAGGATCCAGGACGACTCAGAGAGAAGGGATGCACTGAACAGCTTCTGGTCGGCATATGTTCTCGACAGACGATGGGCATTTGCCACCGGGCTACCCTATTCGGTGATGGATGAGGAAATCGATCCCAGGCTACCGCTCCCCGTAGGTGCAAATACAGAGAGGAAAGAAACATGGGTCATATATCACTGACTATTTCTAGGAGGAGTACCCGTTCCTTGTTGCCATGATTACCTACTCTCGTCTTGGTGCCAAGGTCTGGCGCCAAGTGTCACGTCCCGGGCCGGCACTGGCTCGAGAACCACACCAGGAAGAGATTGATAATCTTGATCGAGAGATACTCCAGTGGTATGAGAGTGTACCCGAAGAAGTCAAGGTGCAAAACTGGGACAAGGAAAAACAAATATTATCGACACCCTCGTACAATCTGCAGCGTCTCAAGATCTTCACATATTTGAGACTTAATCAGGTCCGTCCATCGACGTGGTTTTTCCCGTGACAGAGTACTAACTGGTGACAGATTCGTATCTGGCTGTATACTCCTATTCTACACAGCGCCACAAGCATCATGCAACATCCGGGTCAAGCGCAGCGTGTTGTCGACTTTGCCAAGGACACTATACAATATTTGAACAATTTGAACAACACCACGAACTTGTACCGACGATCGCAATCCTTCTACCATCAATTCCTGGCCTCGGCCATTTCCGTGGTGTTTCTCGCGTCGGTGCATGCTCCCGTCCGATTTAGTGCTGTCTGCAGGGAGGAGTTTTACCTAGCGCTGGACTTGGTGAAGGACCTGTCGGCCAAGAGCTTTGTCTCCAAGCGCCTATGGCGCACCATCAAGTCACTGAAGGACGTGGCGCCCCGATTCGGCCTGAACCCCGATGATGACGCGCATTCTAATGCTGCTCTGGGAATGATTGGGCTGGCCAGGGGTCATATGGAGAGCACGCCCATGACGCAGTCTCCTTTCCCCAACATACATCTGCCTCAGAGCCACCAGACGCCGGAGCAGCCCGTGGAACAAAACGGCAAGAGGATTCAAAGCGAGCTGTCGCGAATTTTCGAGGGCTACGTCGGCTTGAATGGCTTCCAGTTTGGAGACGAACAAGTTCCCCCACATAATGACCTTGCCACGGCCGACTCTGTTGGGGGCATGTTTACACCCGATGGAACCGTGTTTCCCCATTTGAGGGAGATGTTTTAAATGACAATGTGTATCGGGGGCTGTGTGTACAAGGGCAAAACTAGTGAAGGGCAACGCTGTGCCAAACTTTGTAGTAGCCGACGACCCTTTTTTGTCAAGGCCATTAGCTGTACAATAACTTGAATGACATGTAAACCACTCTATAACATGGCACCATCTATTGAAATGCGGGTTATAACTCGACGGGATGCCACGGCTGTGCCTGACCCCTAATCCTCTCGCCGGACGGGTGTCAGGCGGCCGCGGTTCCGCGGATGGTTTTGGAACACATGGTTAGTGACGTCTGGCGCTGACAGCATCTTACGACCCTGTTTGTCAACATAAAGATACATGTCATATAATCCGCGGACTATGTAGCCGTCTTCACGGCTGGCTCGACCGTGCTGTTTACGGGCAGAATCACTAGTATGTAGTCGAATGACCGGGCGGCGTCGCCTCGCCGGCTCCATCAGCCCCGCGACGAGTTTCCCGATACGGAAGCCAGCTTTGCACCATTGCCGCCCGGTGTCCCTGGCGCATCGACGCACCTGGCCCTGCGGAACGTCACTCAGCTTTACCGCTTGCCAAGCTTACTGCATCTTTTGTCGGATGTACTCCCATGGCGCAGTATTTACATCATTGGAAACAAGGACCTCATTGCCGGAGGCTCGCCGGCCATGGCGACGGCCCTTGCGGGAGTGGCTCGCGGCGGGGACGACTTACAAGATTGGCTGCCAATCTTCGTGGTGGTTTGCCAAACAGCGCCTGTTTGATAGGACTACCATGATGCGAAAAGTACCATTAGAAATGGGGATTTTTTCTACGAGTCATGCATGTTGCTCTGAACTGAACAACGAGGCGCGTCCATCACAAATAGCACCAATGTATGTCTTAAAGTCAAGTACAAAAAAAGAAGAAAAAAAAGGGGCCAGCAGCATCTCATCAAGGTACCAACTTGTCACATTGAGCTTGAGCCATTGTTCATGAATGGCACACGATTGGCTTGCGTCACTGCACCGGGTGCGCCAATGGATCGGTGGCGGAAAGCCATATGCAGCACTTGCAGCATCACAATTCACAATTAGGGCTTACTCGCTTGGACCAGCTTCTGGCTCGTGGCTAGGCAACCACATGAAAGCGGTACATGGCATTGGGCGCTGGGCCATGACGAACCAGCGCCGTATGTACTCTGATGGACAATGCCGTGGCGGCACTTCCACCGCTTGTTATTAACGTCATTTGGAAATATATGTGTCGAACAATGTAATCTAGTTGAGACCCTCGCTGCCCGCTAATCAAGACCATGAGACGCCGTCCGGCCCAAGACCATAAAGCTCATTTCGTTGCCAATCGTAACCATCTAAAGTGTCGTCATGTCAGTCTCAAATTGCGCACGAGATGAGTCAGAATAGAACTTACACCAGTTGTGAAGACGCACGTCGCCAATGGGTATATGAATCCAGTATCCCTCTCTACTCGGCACAGAAGATAGACCTGCCTCGGCATCTTCCCATGAAATGCTCCTCCTAATGGGCATCATTCTCCAGCACCTCAATCCTTCAATGTCCGCTCTTTGCATCCTGGTCGCTTCCTTGCCCTGGCTTTCCAAAAGAGAGACATCTATGAGTTCGTACCAATCCCATTTCGCACAAGATACCGTTACTTCCGCCATCGGTGGCGCGATTCGGTTGATTAATTCGTCCATTTGCGGTAAAAAGGAGTTGTGTAACCTCTCGGATAGTAGTCGCCTGTTGTCATATGGCCAAATCATGTCGGTGGCGTGGTCTACCTCATGGATAACCATCCGGGCAAACGCAATCCGCAAGTACGCAAGAGACGGGAAAACCGGGTGTTGGTATTTGGAGTGCTTCACCTTTGAGCAAAAGCCTTCTACCAGAGGAAGGTCTTTTGGTTGCCAAACCAACTCTAGGGATCGAATGTTGGCCAATATATGACTCGGAAACAGATCGGACATGCTCTTCATTAGAACGGGAGACGCAATGTGGAACGTGTTGGTGCCATACAGAACATCCATGACCTCGAAATATCTAAACAGAGTTAAAAGTGGTTAGTGTTGCTAGCATCGTACAGGGTCGATAGAGTCACTCAAGGCAGCCAGACACGCAAAACTCACGCTCGCTTGCAAGATAGCATCCACCCCATGACGCCAATTTGACACTTCACTGGCCACGTTCCAGGCCACGTATTACACTTTCCTGATCCGCGGAGGCACAGGTCTGTATCTGGTTCTCCAAAATGGGCCCATTGGCAGTTGCATCTCCTGCCGTAAGTCAACGGTGGTGTCTTAATGACGTCGAACCGGTGGCATACACAACCAAACCACCTCCAAGTCATATTCCTGCCAGACTTTGTATCCAAGTGCGAGTCCGAGGCCAGGTTTTCTTGGTGAATCCTTGCATGCACGTCACACCCATCGTATGGCTTCTTCTCAACCAAGTTGAATGGGAGTCGGAAATCCAAGTCCATATGTAGCGTGCGTTCTCCAAAAGCTGAAACCAAAACGTGCCTCCGAATCTCGGGCGGGAGGCGGCTAAAGATGGAAGTTTTGGCCTTCTCATCGTGTTGCGGGCTCTGGGAGTGGACAGCCCTATATGCTGATATGGGATCTGCCATGGGTCTGCTCAGCAGCCGCTGCAGCGAGTTGTCTTTGCGTCGACGCTCCCTCTTGTCCCTATTGTGCCCAGACAGCGGGTATGCATGGGACCATGTTGTACGAAGCAAATCACATGCAATGACGCCGGCAAATAGCACAATCATCAAGGCCGTCCAGATGGCAGCCCGTGCCATGTCGGGGAGTGCTTTAAGCAGCCCACGCCGACGGCATACGTCCCATGCGTTGGGCCAATCATGCCACAATTCTCTCCACCAGCGGCCGGCCTCGTCCATATTGTGGTGCACGAGTCGATCTTGATGATGGATTTGCAAGATGCTGTCGGTGTGGCGATTTTATATGTGGCATAGCTGCTGGCGTCGGAGGCGTCGTCGTCGTCAGAGAATGGGGAGATGTTCAGGCACAGAAACGACACCCGATATTCAACGTGCTGCAGTGCGAGAACCCGGCGTGTTGGGTGTGCAGACGGTGGGATGACGAGAGATGGAGAAGAATCAATGAAATTCGCATTTGGTATGACTTTTGATGAATTTTGCCGTCTGGGTGATGGGGATTTAAATCCTCAGGGGGGGCTGAGTGATGAGAGCCGAACCCCGTCACTGATTCACCACTTCGCCTCTTTGCGCTGGCCGTGTCTTACTCCAGAAGCAATGTCTGGCCGTCCCGGCATCAAGTGCAGCGGCCAGTAACGACGGGCTGGCACTAGCACGTCTTAGTCGTGGCCGAAACAATGCTGCAGTAATTAGCGCTGCCCCGGTTGTTGATGCGATGATATTTTGATGATTTCCTAAAAGTTGGCAGCGAGGTGAGGAGAGGCGAGGCGAGCCAAGATGATGGGATGAAACACCAGGTCTGGAGATGAAACAAATGGCTTAAGAGAATGAACGCGGACGTTTTTCTACGCCCGACAATTGCGTCCAAGGCAAGAACGATGCAGTACCTGCCTGCACTGCCTAATCAGGTAGGTACCTAGGTAGGTAGGTGGGTGAGCACTGAGCACCCGGATAAAGTGTTGAACTTGTATGTACTCTGTTCAGCCGTGCGTGTGTGCGTGTGTGCGCCATGTAGGCAATAGTGTACATGCAGGGACCAGACCAGACTCGAGGAACAATTTACGGATCCAAAGATCGTACTGGCTCGACGCATCATCGCGGACTCGTGAGCTTCTCGTGCCGACCGCCGCACGCGCGTGGCTGAGAACAACGGAGCTGATGGGAGGGGCTTGACGCAGCCTTCATGCGAAGAGGCTACCTGGGTAGGCAGCCCATGCGCAATTGCACCGGGATCAGACGGTCTTTTCGGTCTTCAGTGGCAGTCAGCATATGTGCCAATCGGGAAGTGGCCGTGTTTCAATGCGAATTCGATGCGAGTCCAAACCACGCCGTTGACATTTGCAAACAGATGCCGGACACCACGGCAAGACATATGGACACTTGGCACTCATGTATGTAGTGCCCGGAGAAAGCGAGCATCGACCAACGCCTCCAAAGACTCTTCTGATTGGGGGCAGTCGTTTTCTTTCCTCTCTTGTCAAAAAGACACCCCTCGAGCAGGTCGACTTGTCCGCAAGATATTCACACCGCAGTACAACCTGGATGGCCAACCAGCCGACGGCCTCTGGCAAAGGCAATGATTGGAACGGGGTAAATCGAATGGCTATCATTGTATTCGGGCGAGTATTTGTCATGATGTCTACACATCGGTACGAGTCTTGTCAGAGCGGCTCTGTCTGTGTTGGGCACGGGCCGCATGCTGGATTGTTGAAAGGAGGTATTCATGTTGGTTGATTGAACAAGGTCACGGGCCTTGAACATGCACAATATAGGAAAACGGGGGTATTAAGCACCGTCAATGTGTCGCCTTTCTTTGTGAAATGGGCCTGTTTTATAGCTGGGACCTGTGGCTCGCAGAATCGTTTGACACAAGAATCGAGCAACAGTTGAACAAAAAGCGAGAATACCACTTCCCTGGCCGCATGTAGTGCCTCTCGACTTTGGCATGGACTCGGAGCCCATTATATGGTCACTGACTCACGCGGACAAGAGCCATGATGCTACGAACAGTCTAGATGCTCCAGTCTCTACACCCAGACACAAACAAAGGTGATCCGTGCCATGTATTGTTCCACGTATTCGAGCACGGTCCAAATCCTTGAATATTGATGCCATGCCCAACTGAAACCTGCCAAACGGCCAGCACCGAGCTGACGTTGGCAGCAGCTGAGGAGCAGCAGCAGCAAAAGCGGCACCGGGGGTGACATCGCCAGCCGCCTCACATGATGCTGCCCGGACGTCCCGATGCAGCAGGCCAAGCACCACCTGCAGCAGTAGAAATGTCATGAGAATGTGCAGATAGAACTGGGCATCATCCGGAGGCGCTCCGACGAAATATGCAAAGGTGTGGACGCCGAGGCGCCATGCACACCTCTAAACGCGCCAGGTTTTGTATTATCAAACCATGTTCTGGAAGACGGTAGAGACGAAAAATAGAGCATAAATAGTACTATGGAAATGTGTTTCGACAAGTTCCCGGGGTGGTGCGTTGATGACGTCGCCAGCCACCGTTGCATTGCAGAAGTTCACTTCCACCATGCAGGTCTGCGTATTGGAACAAGGCAAGGATGAATTTGGAGATTCTCTGACTTTGTCGACAAGAGTGGATTTGTCCTACTTTTCATTTGGAAGAACAGTTGTAGTGTATACTAATAACTCTCTATTTTAGCTTTTCTTCTGATACCAGGCTATTAATACCTGCGAGTGAAAAACTTACTTCGCTGACCGTATACTGGGGTGTGGTGTGTGTTTTCCCAATGCCGAAGAACCTCGTAGAATAGATCCCTTACTAGCATCCGCTCACTATATTCGAAAGGAGAGCTAGGTGAGAAGTTGATAGGTCCTAGAGAGATGATCTGGTGATAAATCTGATATGATGTACAATGCCATGCCGAGGAAGATAGGGCTGGATTGGTCGCGAGGGATAGAAGTCAGGATAAATATGGCAGTGTCTGGTCAGGTTGGAGGCATCAGATAATCCGTGCGCTATTACGGCTGATTTGGATAGACCTTGATAGTAATAAGGTTCTTGCTACTACGGGACATCCCACGTCAACTTCGGTAACTTGCAAATTCAAGACAAAAAGAGTATACAAGATTGAACATGTTCTTTCTATGTGGATAAAGTTGAGCTTGATGTAAGCATACCATTTCTTCTCAAAACAATCCAGGTCTTTAAAAATTAAACGCAGTAATTGGGAACCCTTCAGTTTAAAGTCTGACGCCTCGTCTCATGCTGCCACAGGGTTCTTATACAGCGTGGTAAAGTCAAACTCGATGCTGCTAACCTTCTACCTTGGCTGTTAGGCTGTTTGATAATATCCCTTGGGGGAAAGGGCATCCTGGTGAGGAATACGTACCAGTAGAAATTTCTTCGTCTCGTCAGCATTGCCTTCCATGCCTTTCAGCAATGCTAGAAATGGGTCCGTCTCAAGCGCAGTGTCTGCGTTTGTCTTGGAGATTCGATTCAAGTTTTTCCTAGACCGCCGGTCGATAAACTGAAGGAACTTCTCTCGCCGGATTTCCGCGTAAGCGTCAAGAATGTCCTCATCGGCCTTGCCCTCATAGTATCCGATGAGACAGTCCGCGAGGCCCGCCACATCCAAAACCGCAGCCATACAGCCGTATCCGCCAAAAGGATTGCAGACATGAGCAGCATCGCCCGCGAGGAAAACTCGGCCGACACGCATCTTTTCTACGCATCGATTGTGGATGCGGAATTGGTCCGTCTGCTTCACCTTGTACTGACTGGGATCCGGATGTCCAGGAAGCATCTTCTTGAATGCGAGTTCGCGGCGCTTCAGATATTCTTCTTCCGATAGATTGGCGGCCGAATCGCCATATGTAACTCGCCAGAGCTCACCCTCTGGCCCTTTGGCCTTGCCTCGTTTGGCAATGAGACCCCAGAATTCGTCGTCTATCATGTAGTTGCCACCATCCCAACCACTGTCTGCAAACCCTTTGTAGTATACCTGGGGAAAGGGGTTAGTTTATTTCGCTTGAATCTGAATAAAGCGGAGGCAGGCGTTTTCCTTTTCGTGAATAATATACTAGTTAATTAACAAGTGACTTACATTTTGAACAAGCAGGCGACTCTCAAACGTTTCACCAGGCCAATTCCTCTGGAATAGCGTTTTTCGAACGGTGCTCTGCCCACCATCACACCCAATAATGTAAGATGCCTCAAATGTCACGGTGCGTTTGACTCCGTCTTGACCGCCAACCTCGACCACCGCTGTTGCTGACCTTGAGTCCTGATCGATGTTAACAACCTTGTGGTTGAAAAGCAATGTGACATAATCAGAATATTTTTCTCGGCAATGTCGCAACATAATTTGCAAAATCTCATTCAGTGGTAGTATCGTCATGCGATCTTTATCGGCTTTGACCACGGACAGGTCTATTCCAGTAAGAAATTGACCGGTCCGGACACTACGCCAGCAGATGTACGGAAAGTGCGTGATGCTTTCTGACCGGATATCATCAAGGATACCTGCTCGTCGAAATACCCTCGTCGCTGGAACGCCGTATTGTGTTGCGCGCAATCTTTCATCCACACGATCCCATGATTCTAATACTGTCGACGGGATATGACTTCGGGCGAGAAGTATAGCGAGTAAGAGGCCAGCCGGACCGGCTCCCACGATCAAGACCTGTTGCTATCAGTTGATGGGAGTTAAACAACACGCGTCGTCGGCTTGTATTTTCCAACCTTTTCAAACGGCTTGGTGCTCTGTGGACATGTTCCATTCGGCAATTTAGAGCCTTCTGCGCTCGACATGTCGTTCTCTGAAGCCGCTCCGTCTTCATAGACTTGAAATATGATGCTTCTTTGGAAGAGGTTCTTTGGGAGAACTCAGATGGCCGGCTATCAAAGCGTCCAAAACCCGTCATCTAACCTTGCATCTGGCACGTCGCACATCAGAGAGGCACAGGGGTTTTATACATATTTCTCTGGGAAGGTGTCAATGTGAGCCCTTAATATTGTACGTGCCTCCGAAGTCCGTACCCTCTTGGATACTACTCTATTCATCACTCCCCCACCTTATCCCCAGCCTACCTCTATTGTTTGTGAATGAGGGGTAAGGGGGACGTAAAATTCGGTAACGAATAAAATACCCGTTCAGAATTAGTTCGTTCCTATTTCCTTCCGAGTTCCGCAAATATCGTCGTTGCTTTGTAATTGAGGATCAAGTGTGAAATAGACGGAAGTGTTCCGGCCCAAAGCCGTCACTTGCCGCCAGGTATATTTGTCAAGAACAAGAAGAAAAAGAAATGATGTGATTGTGCCATTATCCAAAATTGACCAACCGTTTTGGGCATCCATTGCATATTGATATGGAAGTGTTCTTTGCTAGGGAGACCAATCCTGGTCTACATGTTCCGCCATGGAATAAATCGAGCCTCAACTGGTCAGCAGGCACACCATGTCAGATTACCTCACAACCTCGCTTTACGAACAATCAGTGGAGAGATTAAAGATGCGGTGCTATCGGGAGTGAATCCCAGATTGATATGTAAGAGAAAGGCAACAGTGTTAGCTTCTCTGCCTGTTTGCTTGCCAACCCGAGTGCGAGACAGCTTCGGCAGGATCGTCAAGCGCGCCTTCCTCACAGCATGGCCCAGCCATCGTTTGTCGGCATCGAATCGGTGACCAGAGTCCAGTCGAACTGGGGACAATCTGCCCAGCTATCATGAATTACAGTCAGATGCTTCTTCACGGCCAACTTCTCTCCAGTATGGATGGATGTGTGGATAGTGATGGGGCACTGGCGCTGCATTATGTTGGTGCCGTTTTGACTCGTGTGCAGTCCACGCAGCCACTTTAGTTCCCCGCGGAAAACTGCACGATTTTGCCTGGCCGTCCAGAACAAGCATTATCTGTATTGAGGGTTATTATTGAGAGATGCTCATGGCCAAGCCTTGGGCCAAGTCATGCAACCGCATAGCCACGAACAATGTTGCCATCGAGGCAATCGGAACGGCCATATCGCTCCCATCTACGCCCTGCCTGCTTGCCTTGTCGACGCCGAAAGTCAAGATGTCAAACCGAAGCGTTCTCAGACACCTGTGTGACTTGTCGGGCTCATCGAACGGAATGCGTATTTCCGGATAGCCCAGACGCCGAGGCCTGCCCAAGACCGAACCGACATCCTCGCCGGAGAGATGCAAGCCAAAACGTTTCTTTGTCAAGACGACGCCCACGGGAGTCGGGAGATTCCAGCAGCAAAAGCTCAACGGCTTTGGTGCATATCCATGAGGACTCCGGCTTGAGCCACCCTGCAGCAGCATTCACAAGTCAGAATCCGGCACCCGTTGAGCCTTCCAGTCCGCAGCCCATTCTCAACCCGCATGCCCTTTCCCGCGGAATCGGCGGCCATGTTCAACAAGACCAAGAGCCACTGGAGCTTGACTCTACTCATCAGGATCATCACACCATGCATATCGTTGGACCCGCAGTGACAAATGACAAGCAGGTGCTATCCGATTATCTATCAGGAATTCCTGGAGCGACCAGGAGTACTAGGATGATCATTCCGGAATCCGCGGGTCGTTCTCAACCGGTGCTATTTACAATGGTCCAGAAGCGTCCGGTGGGTTTGGCCGTGAATAAAAGCCCATCTGCGGAAAAGCTGGCTATCATTGAAAAGATTTTGGAGCCTTTCGTTGATGACATTATCAACGAGTGTGTTGAAATCACAGTGTAGACCCAATTAATGTCGATACCGACTGACTCTAGACACAGGTATTTCACCAAGGCCAACGAGTGTCTTCCACTATTGGACGAGCAGTCCTTTCGCGACCAATATCTTGAAGACAAGACTCGTATTTCACCAGCTCTGCTATCTTGTTTATATGCCCACACCTTGGTTTATTGGCGCCATTCCCCTACGCTCATTGGCAATAAATGTCCTGATGACCGATTTATATGGAACCTTGCCAATGAAGCCGTATATTCTGAGCTTTACCTATCTCCAGGGATATCTATAATCAAAGCGATTCTGCTCAACATAAGCGGGCGACCAACCACGTCAATCATTGGGAACGGGGTGCTGTTAGGCTCAGCTGTATCCATGGCTCATTCCCTGGGACTCAACCATAATCCATTACCGTGGAAGATACCGCAGTCTGAGAAATATTTAAGAATGAAATTATGGTGGTCATTACTGCTTCATGATAGATGGTATGTTACAGTCCGATTCTGAGCGTCTTTCATCTTGTTAACACGGCACCAGGCTGAGTTTGGCTCATGGCACACCGCCCCATATCTCAAGGATACAATATGATGTTCCCCTTCCGACACTAGAGTGTCTTTGTGAGGGTGATTCCAGTGAAGCACGAGTACGAACAGCAAACGTGTTCATAGCACTGGTTCGACTGACTGATGTTTTGGACCAACATCTACAACGCGTGTATGCCGTTGACGGAAATCGGCCATGGGATACAGCTAGCCTGGAGCTGGCATTGAACAATTGGGTCGAGTCCTTGACTGGAAGTTGTCGTCTTATAGTTATTCGCGGCTCCAGACTCGAAATCCCGGGTGCGGCCAACCTCCGCTTGGCATATCTCACGACCAGGCTTCTCCTCCAAAGAATGGAGCTGGAAGCCGAGAAGCGCATTTACGACCAACTCAATGAGCGAATTATGAATCGCTACATACAAGCGCGGCGTACTGCAGAGGAAATACTCCTCCTCCTCCAAGAACTACAAGCCGAGCAGCTCGGCGGTTTCTGGTTGCCGGTGACAGCCTTTGCCTTTCCCGCCACAGTCAATTTCCTTCTGCGCTGCGCATTAGAAATGGAAAGCTCTCTCCAAGGATTGGCACGGAGCAGTTCTTTTCGAATCGCTCAGGACATTGTGGCCACTCTCCGCAAATATCAGAAGCAGTTCGAGTGGGATCTGGCTGATATCTGTGTAGCACAGCATGCGGAGATTGTGGATAGAATACTGGGTGGTGTGGCCAGAGAGGAAGAGAGTGACAACAATATGGATATTCAAGAATTTTCAATGCCTGATGCATCTATCCTGGATCAATACTTCCCAAGCCTCTGGGACCCTTTACAGAATGCATGGTGACAGAACACGCTCGTCACCTTGCATAATGATGGTAGTGAGGCAGTGTGGAGGGGGGGACATGTCGACTTGTCCTGCCGCGGCCAAAGTTGCCCGCGGGGAACATCCTGTGGACCTGATAAATGCGTTCTTGGCCGTTCATGTCCACGCCGGCAGCAATGTTGTGAACCGGTTATAAAAGGCTCCGCAGGTAGGAGTCTTTCTAATCCATTCATCATGTTTAGTACACCTCCATTTCTTTCAAGCCCAAGCAATTATTTCTGATCGACGCTTATTTACTTACAACTCGAAATGGCCCCGGGGATTGTCACAAAGGACATGGCCAGCACCTCTATGATGGTCTTCCCTATAGAAGAAGACATGCCACCAACATTGTACCAAAATATTGATGAGAAGGCCCTTGTGGCCAAGTCTAAGAAACACCTCCTTGATTATGGTACCAAGTTCGAGCCTGATGTCATTACTGGCTGTCGTGGATTATACATCTACACGGCATCAGGTCACAAGTTGTTGGACTGGACGTCAGGGCAAATGTCTTGCCTCCTTGGCCACGGGCATCCAGAGATTGTCAAAGTCATTACCGATCACGCAATGCAGCTTGATCACCTCTTCTCTGGCATGGTCTCGCCTCCAGTGATCTCACTTGCGGATCGACTTTGCAACGCTCTCCCAGCTGGATTAGACAAAGCCTTCTTTCTCTCCACCGGAGGAGAGAGCAATGAAGCCGCCATCAAGATGGCCAAGACATATACGGGCAAGTTTGAAATAGTTGGCATTGGGGCTTCATGGCATGGAGTGACGGCACAGGCACTTGGCGCGCAGTATCATTTTGGCAGAAGAGGTCATGGACCTTTGATGCCAGGCATGCACATGCTGCCCGCGCCCAATGCATACAGGTCCATTTTCCGCAAACCCAATGGCTCCTATGACTGGGAGGCAGAATTGGAATATGGATGGAGGATGATTGACTTGCAGTCGTGCGGCTCTCTAGCCGCTTGCATTGTCGAGTGCATCCAAAGCTCGGGCGGTATGCATGTTCTCCCACCGGGATATCTGAAGGCTTTGAAAAAGCAGTGCGAGATGCGAGGAATGCTCCTGATCGTCGATGAGGCTCAGACGGGCGTCGGCAGATGCGGGGACTTTATGGCCATCAACCACGAGAACGTCGTGCCGGACATATTAACCTTGTCCAAAACCCTGGGTAACGGTCTACCCCTGAGTGCGGTGGTGACCAGCGATGAGGTTGCCAGTGTAGCCGCGGAGAAGGGCTTCTTTTTTTACACCACCCATGTCA
Organism: Metarhizium robertsii ARSEF 23; assembly: GCF_000187425.2. Lineage (NCBI taxonomy): Eukaryota > Fungi > Ascomycota > Sordariomycetes > Hypocreales > Clavicipitaceae > Metarhizium > Metarhizium robertsii. The sequence continues at coordinate 3,986,492 of NW_011942149.1, read as the reverse complement.
ACGATCCTCTCCCGGCTGCTGTTGGTGACAAGGTCCTCGAGATCCTGTTCCGGGATAATCTGATAGAGCACTCGAGAAAATGCGGCGAGATACTGCACAACGGGTTGCAGAAACTACACAGCAGGTACGGCTGCATTGGCCAAGTGCGCGGGAGAGGCCTCATGGCGGGCGTTGAAATTGTGACGGACCGAGAGAGCAAAAGGCCGGCTTTGGAACTGGCCAAAAGAGTTGGAAACCGCGCATACGAGCTTGGGCTCTGGGCGAACTTGAGCAGTCATCCAAGCTTTGGTGGCACATTTAGAATTGCGCCTCCTATTACAGTGACGGAGAGCCAGGTGGAAGATGGGCTCGCAATCCTTGAGAGAGCATTCGCCGAGACCGAAGGCACGCTACCGCTGTATTGAAGCAGGGAGTAAAAATGTGACGCTGGGTTTTGGGCTATTTTGGTCAAATCATTTGCGAATTAGCAGTTGCAAAGTAGGCAGAGTAAAAACCGTTGACATTTCAGCAAAACGTATCCATACAGTGACGCCAACCCATGCAATCAAAAAAGCCCAATGCAAAAAACTCCCCGTGATGCAAAAACATGAGACACGCCAGTATTATGTCGACCATGGTCGGTCGCTAGGACCAGACGGAAACCTTTCAACTCCAATGCCTGTCCATTCCTCCCCGCCAAACGCCCGCCCATACAAGCAAAAAGAGAAGCTCAAGGCAACATCTGCTTCCGTCTCTGTTGGAAATAGTGCCGTAGATAGCGCCTTGCGGCCTGAGCGGCAACGCTCATGACAATGACTACCTGGAGGCCGACGAGGCCGAACCAGATGAGGTTTAGGATCTTGTCTTCGTCATAGGTGGTGCGATTTTTGAGGAAGGCGGCCATTGTTCCGTCGCCGGTCGGGAAATGGGTAAGACTTTGCGCACAGCTGCGGCGATGTCTGGGTGCGCGGTACCGAGACGGAGGTTTATATAGACAAGCTAGAGGGGTGTGTTGGAACGAGTCATGGACGATTCAATGTTGGGACACATGCATGGCTCACCTCTGGAATGGGGATCGCGTGTATTTCGCCGCTGGGGGGGGCAAACAAAGCAAATTCCAGCTGCGAGGCAGTGGCACGAAAAGGAACAAGATGATTCGGCAATGGGAGGTAACGACAGCCTAATGTCCAGAGACATACACGATAGCCGTGGCCATGTGAGAGCGCAAGCGAGAGGGAAAGTTGGAGAGCCACGTCACGGGGAGCGCGGGCTGGCGATGGCGGTTTTTAATAAACGGGTGGTCCCTTGGAGGTGAGACTGCGCCGACACTTGACACTGGGCGCCGTGGCTGTCAAAAGGGTTTTTTTGAGAAAATTGCCGGCCCACAGATACGATGCTTGGTCGCACTGGTTGGTGGCCCCGTGGTGCTGGGATGCCGGGATGCTGGGATTCATGGCGGTCCGTTCTGGAGTTGATCGGCCCCCCCAGCCTCCCCGCAACATTGGACGAGGGAAGGGGAGATTCCAAGGGATGGTGGGTGACACGGATGTGCGTGACAAGGGGCGGCCAACTACGTATTGCACTCGGGACAGTATGTATGTATGTATTTTTGCTTGTGGTTTGAATTTCATACACGGGCGAGGCTGATGATGACGGCGAGCAAGTGATGGTGGTTAAAACTCGAGGTACAGTTGGAGAGATGGCATTCGCACCAATCGACGCCGTGGAGCACAGGGTGATGCCCGGAGGCCGGACGCCGGACACACAATGTTTGAGGGGCGTGTTTGCTTGAAACACCAGCGATTGAGTGCGCGCAAAGTGGCCAGAAACACCATCCGTTGGCTACCGGTATGCAGCTGCATTGCCATTGCCCGCAACTCCATGACCTGTCATCAGTCGCTTCATCCGTGTCGCTGTGGCGTTGGGTTCTCGCAACCGTGTCCTTTTATGCCACGCCCATCGCAAAGATGCCAACATTGAAAGTTCCAAAGGATACTCGGGCGCTGCATCACACACCACGACCAGGTCCTTTACACGGTCCGATGTAAAATTGGAATTTTTGGCGACGTGAATGGAAAGGCTTTCCTTCAATCTCTTTATCCCCGTCTCAGCCATGGATTCTTTGTTGGGTTGGGCCCCCGCTACATCCACCGTCATACAGAGAGAGAGACAGGCCCATCGTGGCTCCAGAGATGGCAAGGATACGCGATGCTGCGGTCAGGATTGGGCCGTAGTCACCGTCATTTGGGACGTGGTTTATGCTGAATTCTTGACGTCTGTTTTGTAGACGACGGGTCAAAATGGCCGTTGGCAAGACTGCACACGAACCTACCTAGATATGCAGCGGGATGGGACCGTCCAAGTCTGCTCGCTTGCTTTGTGATGGGGTCAAGTTGACCAAGAGGGTGACGGTGAGCGCCTGAGAGGCGGTCAAGCCCATTCTGGTCCGTGTAGACGAAACATGTCCCATCCGGATGTCACATACATGCTCTTGCGGGCAGAGGGGGATTGGCATGGAGAATTAATTATAAATGATGGGTGCTCCGAGTTGGAGCCCAAACAAATACGTACGGCAAAATATGGATTCGGGAGAGAGTGTGAGAGGCGTGTGTGTGTGTGTGCCTTTGAGACGGCTGCCTTGCTCCATGCCTGCATGTGAATCTGAGCAGATGCCGCGTGGCCTTAATCAGCGCCAGGTCGTTCTTCTCACATCATCTACTACTATCAACCGCCACCGCAAGACCACATGTCGATGCAAGCCTACATTGGCAGCCGCGTGCCTGGGAGGTCTCGCATGAACGCAAGACGGGTTTGCAACGTTCGGTACTCCGTACAGGGCACATGTCCATCATGCATGAGGCGGCATGTGTATGCACAATACACCTGGATATCTCGTACGGAGTAACGTAGCTGCAGATGCCGCCCGCTTGGGTGTCTCAGATACGTCCAATCTCACATGTCTTGATGTGAATCGCCTCATCCCTCTTGTGGCGCAGTGCCAAAAGGGTCTGGTGCACTGGATGACGCCAACTGTGTGCCGTGTGAGTTTCGGAGATGGAAGCCTCCAGTGTTGCTGGCTGCCACATTCGATCGCTCTTGCGCATCACGGCCGGGTAGTGGAGGCCTTCACGTTGGTGGCGCCACTCGAACACATGAGCAGCTGAACATTGAACGCAAGAGCTCCCTTGAGCTGAGGCGACTGCCGTCAGCCACGGTCGTTGATGACGTCGCGATTTGCCCCGCTCATGAGCACCTCCTTAAAGCAGGTTCTTGACTTCTCGCCTTGAAACCTCGTTGCTCCGTGCTTGTTTGGCATCATACGAAATTTGCCGACCTTTGAAGAAGCTGGTATTCGAAAATATCTATTTTCTGGCGTAATTATCTGCGTCGCGACAAGACACAAAACAAAAGCTCCTGCTCTATCCATATATTGCACAGCTCCCCAAGCTTCTGTGATAGCGGGGTAAAACCATGGCTGCCGCAACGGTCCACGTCACGAATATCGCCTCCGCGACCAGCGATGAGGAGGTCAGGAACTTCTTCAGCTTCTGGTAAGCTTCTTGCACCATCCACCCGACACCCGACGCAGTTTGAATGGCAATGAATCGGCTAACGCCGTTGGCAGCGGCAAGATTGCCGACTTCAAAGTCGCTACCGAGGGCGACTCCAAGTCGGCCGACGTCACCTTTGAGAAGGAAACGGCCATGAAGACGGCCCTCCTCCTCAACAACACCCAGCTTGGACCGAACCACATCTCCGTCACCAGCTCCAGCAGCACCACCGATGATGAGGGCCACCACGACGCCAAGGTGGACCGCGACTCGGACGACATCACGCAGGAGGAGAAGCCCCGCGCTCGCATCCTCGCCGAGTATCTCGCTCATGGATACGTCGTTGGCGACGCCGCTATCGAGCGAGCCATCGAACTGGACACCAAGCACAACGTGTCCCACCGCTTCCTCAGCACCATCCAGAACATCGACCAGAAGTACCACGCGACCGACCGCGCCAAGGCCGCCGACACCAGCTACGGCATCTCGCAGCGCGCCAACAGCCTTCTCACCGGCATCGGCTCCTACTTTGAAAAGGCCAGCAACCACCCCACGGGCAAGAAGATTGTCAAGTTTTACACCGACAGCTCGCGCCAGGTGCAGGACATTCACGCCGAGGCTAGACGTCTCGCCGATCTGAAGAAGCAGGAGCACGGTGGGAGCGCTTACAAGGCCGCCGGGCTGGAGAGGGTTTTTGGCAAGGAGGCCCCCAAGGAGTCTGCTCCCACGGCTGCGCCTACTGCGACTGCTACCGCTACCTCTGGAGGCGCGCCAGCTACAACCACCCCGGCTGCTGTAGCGCCTACCGAGGCCATTCCCGCTACGAAGCCTGTAGATGAAAAGACGAGTTAGGTGTGGGACGGGTCTGCTGAAAGGATCAAGTGGCTAGTTTAAGAATGCACGTTGTGGGAAATTGTCTTTTCGCATGAACAATACACGAACGACCAGAATATGTAGTCTAGCACACCAAACTTTACCTCGTCCGAGACAGTATCTTTTATCCCTTTATTCAAGTTTTATCGAGCATTACACTAGAAAACTGGTGACTTGTTTGCGTCTTCATTTCTGAATATGTGCGCCAACAGGGTTCCCCGGTTCCTTTGAGAACTTTGCTTCAAGATGATCATCCATCGGTCCCTTGGGATTAGATGAGAGGTTCTGTAGTTGTGAGGGAAAAAGGTATTAGTGTGTTTTTCGCAGTACAAGGAGGACTTTATATCATGAGCCGTGCAGCATACCTCCAACTCAGACTTCATCTTGTCGCCCTTGTTGCCGACCTCATCTACCCCGGATCCTTTAGCGGGCGGCTCGTGCAGCTGTTTGCCGGTCTGGCGCTCGGGAGGCGGCGACTGTGTCCCTTCGGGCATGGTGCAGTTATTTCAACCTCGTCGTCTATCTGGTGCGGTGGGTAGTACTATGTCGGGGGTTTGCTAGGCGAGGACGTGTGTGGTTCTTTTGCACAAGTGACTTTTGTCGGAATTCCAATATTTCTCTTCTTTTATATTCTGGCCCCCTGGGCCGTCCTTCTATGCCGTCATGTTTGTCCATTGTACATTATACCGGTTTGCCGATTGATATGGTGTACATACGGTGTGCACGTCAAGATGACGGGTTAGACTTGAGTCACTTGACGTTTTGTGGAGAGTCTGGTGGACTTGACGGCATACGCGAGCCGCCGGGGCAAACGAGCCGCCTGCCGCTGCGTGCTGCCAGTCAAGTTATTCATTGAAATGGCGTAGGAGACTGGTCTGTTCCCCCCCCCCCCCCCCCCGGTTGGACCTTTTTGCCGCCATGGCCTATGAAGTCAAACGGAGCGTGAATCAACTTGAATGCTGTAAAGCTCCTGTGGCTGCGGCGAGGCAACTGGGTTGAAAACACCAAATTACTGATTTATGCGTCGTCGTTGAAGCATTGAGGACGATGTGGCATAGATATCGGTGAAGCCTCAGCTCTAATGAGCTTCATGCTAGCCCTGGTCGGTACGGTCGAATTGGCGCAGCTTTGTCGATATTGTTATTGCCCGCCATGAGGAGTCAATAGTTGTGTTGGAGCGCTGAATTATGTCAATCGAGTCCATCGTGCAGCCCCACAGCAGGCAGGCACCGCCAGGGCGACATCACCTTTCGGCGTCGTCAGTCTGATGTCCTTATCGCCATATGCAAGCTTATGTCAAGTCAACTACTTACACCTAGCTCAATGTTATCAGTCCAGATGTCGACAAAGACGGGCCGTCCGTCAGCTGCACTTGTGCCAGCCACAGCGCCCTTGAGACCGGATGGCATCTAACTAAAGATTAGCTTGAGGCTACAGTGGGTGCACCGCTCCGCACAGGGCCTTGGAGACGCATGCACCGAATGCTTGGCCCAACATTGGAACATTGACATGAAAGCGGCCCCACTTGCGTCTTCTCAGTGAATACCACAACCGTTCTCCTTGTGCTCGTTCGATTCGTCTTGACACACGGGACACGACGCAGCCAACACACACGACGTCGTGCGTCTCCCTTTACACGGCTCTCTTTTTTCTATAAAAAAACACAAAAAAAAAACTCTTCTTGCTCTTCATTCATGCTCAGCCCTGTCTTTGTGGAAATCTCTGCTTTTCTCATTCCCTGCGACTGAGCAAGACAAGAGGCGGCCAGGTCCAACCCACCGGAGCCGTCGTTGTCTCTCCTTCTGATCATACTCGTGCTCTTGCCCGAGGGTTGGCATCTGGCTCTCTTCAAGCCATGCCCGATCTCAACTCTGTCCCTCCGTCGCCGCATTCGCTCGCTCTCTCTCGTCAACAGTCGTCGCACCAAATGGCTCCTCCACTCTCGCATCCCATGGTGTCGTCGCCGTCCCAGTCCTCGTCCATCAATATTCTGCCGTCGAACCAGAATGCCGTGAGCCATTCTCACAGCCGTAGTGCCAGCTTGAGCCAGCCTCATGGAGCCTCGTCGTCCGCTTCGCCTCAGCTCATCGCTGCCCAGCCTTTGCAATCTCAACTGCCGCCGCTATCCGGTGATTCGTCTGTTGGGCCTGGCCCAGGACCGCTGAGGCACCCACGTCCGTTGACCGCGTCCGAGTTGCATATGCAGCTTGAGAAGGAGCAGGAGGCAGTAGTGCGTCTCATCCAAAGATTCGCCCGACCCTGGCGTGATTGTGGTCTAATTTGCTTTCTCTAGGTGAACCGATTGACGCGTGAACTTTCCCTCCTCCGGGCTGCTCAAAATGCGTCCGTGGTTTCCAACGCATCCTCAACGTCTGCCTCGGCCTCAGCTCACGATCCCATTACCGAATCCTCTCTCCTCTCCGGTTCGGGCTTTACCATCCCCACCGCTCGTCGACACCACCGCAATTCGTCGTCTGCTTCCCAGAATCACGGCTTGCAGCAGCTCGCGTCTTCGTACGAGGCCAGACACCCCGTGCCACGACCAGCACAGTCCATCCCGCTCTCTCGACAAAGCTCGCACTCACGAATCAGCCGTACCAACTCCCCTGGTCCTCAGCAAAGTGCATTGGATCCGTCGAGTTACTTCCACAGCCAGCGAGTTCCGCACGCGCCGTCCGTTGTTATGAGTTCAGTCGCCGCTACCCCTGGCAGCGGAAGCCTCACGGACCAAATGAGTCCAGGCCTTATGCCCGCAACCATGAGATATGAAGAAACTGCATTTTATAGAAACGAGCTCGAATCGGCCAAGAAGGAAAATGAAACACTAAAGAGACGCATTAGAGACTTGGAAAGAATGGTTCAGACTCGACGATCAACCGACGTTGCACGCCCTCGAAGCGACAGTGTCAGTACCACAGCCAGCGTCAGCATTGCTCCCTCGGGTGGTGTTAGCATTGCCGGTCCTCGTGATAGCCTTATTCCCCAACGACCGGAGCGCGAACGTGGTTTGACCTCACAAAGCGTTACCAGTGCTGCAGGCAGTGTTGCTGTAGGGGTGCCTGATGACGAGGTCAAGGTTGGAGAGAGTGCTGCGAGCTCCGGCTTAGTAGGGCAGCGGCAGCAGTAGACTCGATCATACAGATTCTTTGGGGGGGATGAGGTAGCCGTGCAGGGTGAGGCAGGATTTCAGGATTTCACGTACACGGGCATGGATTAATTGGAGGAGAATGGCGTTCACGGCAGCAACTTGGTGGGGGTATCAAGATTTTCTTTCAAGGGAGCCTCGAGACGTTTAGCACAACCATTCTTGTTATAATGGAAAACTTGTAAGCAAGCGACTGGTTGGGTTTGGTGATTTTCATTTGTATTCTGGTTTCCTCAAAAGGCCCGGCTGCCCGGCTAATGTTTTCGATTACCAGCACAGATACGCAACTCTATGGTACATTTCTCGTCGCCTGTTTTGACTGCTGATTTGCCGCCGTGGTTCCTGCCGCTTGTATATGCCGAAAATAAACGCTTTAATGCTTCGTAAACCCTTCCTTTCATCAAACTTGGTTAAGCCGTCAAGGCTTCCAACTAGCAAAATAACCCCCAAAACCTAACCTCCAACCTCAGTCTTGACACGGTATCACGAGAATCCACGCCATGGGTCGCTATTCATCCGGCGTAATGTTGCGAAGGATCCTATTGCCAAGCTTCCTTGCCTTAGCTAGCGGCCGTTCATCGCTGTCTTCGCTTGACCACTCCCCCTCGCGCTCGCGCTTCACGGGCCTACGCGGCGTGGCGATACCACGTTGGGGGTACTTCCTCGTAACAGGCCTCCGGATATAGTTCTCGTCGCTGCTGTCCTCGGGGGACGCTGCAGCACTTGTGTCAGGTTCTTGCTTCGGCGCGCCGTTTAAGAGCTGCTGGTCCGTCTGTGCGAGAAGCTCGGCAAGAGTCGTCTTGTCCTTCAAGTCGTCGATGAGCTTGAACGCGGCGGCCAGCGCGTTCCGGTACCGCTTCGACTCGTGCTGGCTGCCTTGTAGTTTCTGGTTGAGGTGCTTGCTGGACTCGTCCCTGCGGCGGGCTTCTTGCTCGGCGCGCTGCTCGGCCTCCTTGAGGGTGTCTGCGAGGGTGTCTAGCCTGCGTTCTTGTGCGTCCATGGCTTTGGTCTTCCGCTGGAGTTGTTCTTTGAGGGAGTCGACTTCTCGGTTGAGCCGCTTGATTTGGATTTCGGCGGATTTGGATTTCTGCCGGAAGAAGTCTTCCTTGTCCATTGTGTATTTGACTTTTTGCCAGAGGGGGCAATTTGCGGGTGGTTTGAGAGGTTCAGGCGGTTCTTGAGAGTCGGCTTGCGTTTTGTTGGGGGGAGTTGGTAGGGAGGAGACGGGGGGTTGGGGCCGTTTGGCGATTTTACGTCTCATGATGGATTGTGAAGTCTGACAATCAATTAACAGATATAGTTTAGATAAAAGATGAAATACTGGGCTTCGAAACATGCTGTTGAGAAGATGGGGAGTTGTGGCGGCTTGAGGAGAATCAACACCGGGCCGAGGAGTGAGGTTGGAGATGGGAGGTAGGATGGCATTTGATGCAGATGCCTTGATTGAATGCGGGAGGTGTTAAGGGGCAAAGCAATGATGAGTTGAGATGAAGGTGAGCAGACGATGAGAACAGCCGGCAGCCAGCGATTGAGAGTATAAGTATATGCAGCTACAGACTGATTTCACGCATGTATGGGACCGTTTCATGTCATCCCACGAGTTGCGTATACTTGTGTATACTTGCGTATATCCGGGTATATTTCTACGCCCTCATATCAACTACTCGAGGGGTTACAGTTTGTTTGGTAGTTTAGACATTGGCGGCCAAGTCTCTAGGCAAGGGCGGAAAGAGGCGAGTTTGCTGCTCATGTTTCGAACCATCTTCCTTGTCATCTTTCTTGCCATCCGTTTTCAAGATCGATTTGAGCGGTTTCTTCGGCGATTTGAGGATCGTTCCTTCAGCTGGTCCGAATTCTAAAACCGGGTCATTCTCCTAGTTCTAAAAGATTTCCTTGTATTCCTTGAACGTGTCGTGCAGATAAGTATGACCCCAATATAGTCGTGCGATAATTACGTAGGATCTGGCCGTAGCTGACATTACATTCATACGCTTCATTTGTTTAACGATGTTGTCGTTTGACGCCACCATTGTTGTGTCCCTCAAAGCGAGCATCTTGACCAAATCGTAGCCTTTTATTTCCTTCTGCAGCTCCGATGGCAAATTAGAAAATCGATCGAGATCATATAATACGGTATCGGTGGTGGTATAAGCGGCTGGAGATTGCGATGCGGTCTATATTGGTGTATATTTCACGGTAAGTAAATATATCAGTGTATCTTTTATAGCACGCAAATATATTCGCTAGGACAACAATAGGCGTGTTCGTATTCCTGTTTCGTCAGAGGTTGGCAACTTGTGGTATTGCTCAATCTTTCTATACATCATTTGCTGCGAACATTATTACAACATGCTCATGTCATATGAGTTGTGCAGCACACTTGGCAAGCGAGTCTATGCAGGGTTTTCCAGCTCGTGATGGTGGGCTCTGATGATTGAGTCTGTGTCATCGATTGCAAGAGGTCTAATATCAGCCATTTGCTTAATCTTGGCAGTTAGAATCTTGTATTGGTCGTCAGACATGCTCAGACCAAGTTGCTCAGAGCGGGACTTGATGGCATTCCAGCCCTGCATCACCGTCAGTAAATGGCTTCGAAATCATAACGGGGCAGCAACTCGGTGGGAAGCGTACAGAACAGACGTGTCGATGTGGGTTGCACCAGCCTCGCTGTCCAGTGTCATCAAACGATACAAGCATACAAGAATTTCTTGGTTGGAGCGGAACTTACAGCGCTGCATATGCATTGGCGATGGCACACCCGGTGTCGTTGTGGCTGTTTGTGGGTGAGTAGAAGCCATCAAGCATCATGCGGAGAGAGAGATGGCTCACAAATGGGTTTCAATATCGCAATTGACAACTCCACGAAGCGTACGCACCAGTTCAAACACTTGTCTAGGGGTAGCACATCCAACTGTATCAGCAACACGGACTCGATCCACGGCAATTGCGTCAACGGCCTTGTATAGTGAGAGCAGGTCGACTAGATCGGAACGGAACGAGTCCTCGGACGAGAATCGGACCTCTTTTCCTTGCGGTTCCGATGACGAGATCGACTCCGTCTACGCCTGTGGCTACCGCGGCCTTGGCGTCTTCTAGATTACATGGCACGTCCAAAGGCGGATGTTGGCGAGTGGACATGGCGAAAAGAGACGCAGGATATGCGTTGGCATACGAGTCAGGATCTTGGACTTGAGCCTGAGCTTGCTAATGGTCTCGCAGTCGATTCTTGACTGCTCCGAGGCGACGGGGGAGGTGAGTTCAATGTATTCGACGCCGAAATCTGAGAGATGGTCCTGGACTGACTGGTATGGCAACCTCTGCTGAGAAGATGGACGAGGTAATGAGCCATTGGTGTCTGCCGCGCACATGGTTGCTGCTGGTTGTGATGAGAACGGGGAGAATGGTAGAACGCAAGACAAAGGCAAGTCGACACGGTGCAATAGCTGTTTGGCCAAGATGAGGTTGACCATGTTTTGGTTTTGATGTTTCCCAATTGAGTCAATATGGAGATGAAAGGTTCAATGTTGTTACCAAAAGTCGGCTATGGGGTAGGGAGGTGGAAGTATTGACCTTGGCGGCCACCTGGATCGTGCCTTCCAATGCAACCTGGAAGGCCTGATCCAGATTTCTGCCGAGTACTCCAACTCGCGTAGCATCTGTGTCAGACAATGAGGGCCTAGAACATGATATTAGGTCCATAGTATCAGATGAACAGCCTGAGCTACTATTATTTTATCTACAGCCTCGTTGCATTGCGAGGCATGACGCCATTCTCGCTCCCGAAAAGGTGGCACTAGGACGTGGCACGAGTAGAATTTATGCCAGTGGAGTGGCTTTCACGTAATCCTACTTTATTCTTGCGGTGCATCACGAGTCAGAGCATAGATAATTCATTTATTATTTAAAGCATTGTAACTCGGGCTACATGGATTCCCTGGTATTATGCACTTGTATAGCAGTACTCATGTTTCGGGAGAATACCTGTTTTTCGCTCATGCACGGAGTAACAACTATGGCATTAATATAAGGGAATTGTTACAGAAGAAAGGTTGAAATGGCCCAGGTACTTGCGGTTAAAGTGGCAGAATCCAGCGTCGTTAACAGAGACAGTGTGACCAATCAGAAGTGGTAAAAGTCATGCCTTTGTAGCAATTCCCTAATATAATAATCTACCAGAGACGCCGAAATTGTCCCGTTCAACTTATGCTAGTCAATTGATACGTACAGTCATGCACACCTAGATTGTGCATAACAGGCATGCATTTTCGCCTCGCAAGATAGTTGTAAACAGAGGAGGTCAAAATTCGATAAATAGAAAGCCTTTCTCTGCTATTCCTTCCAAGTCCAACCCCGAATCCAAAACCCAGCAAAAACTTGATAGCTGCTCAACAAAAGCCGTTTAAGAATTTTGTCATTACCATCCATTGTCCTAAGTCAATTATTATTTTTTACTTAAATCCTGCCATCACAATGCAGTATCCTCTTCTCCTCGTCGCTGCTTTCGCGACCGCCTCAATCGCCGCCTCAATCGCCGCCCCAGCTGCAGGTCCCCCTGCGAGCACGCAGGGCAAGGAGGACGTAGCAAAGGAGGTCGGGAAGCTAGCAGAAGAGGCCTGTCCTCGCGATCAGTTGGTTTACAACGGCGGTAAAGGCCTTTTGCTGCGGAAAATAGAATGTAAATGCTACGCAAATAAGTGTTTACAGGGCGGCATAATTGAGCCAGCTAAACTTAAGGAATGCATTAACGACGCACGTATTAAAAGCAAAAAACCTGCGCGGTACCCTCAGGAGCCAGCAAAGGAGGCCTAGGAAATTATGCGCAGTTGAGCTTACGGATAGGTCCCGGTCAAGGGCCAAGGGCCGAGTCGAAGGCGAGACTGCGAACCGAGCCACACCGTGTTCAACCCGCCCGAGGCTCTAGAGTATGTTTCTCGTGTCTGTTTGCAATGAAACGGCTTTCTGATCAGTGATTTGGTCAAGAACTGCCCCGCCTGGGTTTGGGGTTATGGATTGATATCATGGAAAACGATTCAAGTGTGCAAGATTAGAGAATAGACTCCATCATTCATTCATTCACTCATTCCTCTATTCCGCCCGATGACCTAACCCAGAAGGGCAACTATCGGTGAACTAAACTACCCGTACCGTACCGTGGGCAAAAGCGCCGCCAGCAGAATTGATCAATAAGTAAAGTAGGAAGGAGCATCCTCCCAACAAAGGCAATGGCACCTGCGGCCCTGCTGTCTTACTCAATCTGCCTCCAAATAACGTCAACGTCTCATCGTGCCTTCTTTTGGGTTGCTTCTCATTTCATTTGCAATAACGGCTTCCATTCCTTCAGCCTTTGACTAGTCAATACATGCTGCTATCTGTTCCTAGTTCATGTTGGTGGTCTTCTCAATGTGTTGGCTTTTGGACTGGCTACGTACAGAGGTCTTGTGCCGTTGTCAATTCTCGGTTCAACATTGTAACCTTCCATTAGTTTTGGCCGTGTTCATACCACCCGTTCCTTCAACGCTTACATCTTTGGTAAACAACTGCTCTTTGGCAACGCAGCCCACGACCCTTGATTGTTTGTATATGACCAGACGTTGATATCACACGAAACCACCGTCCACCTTTACAGACAATTGCAATTCCTAGAAGCGAGGTTGGATACCGGCTGGGAAGCCCTCAACTTTTCCAACTCCGAGTATTCATCAGGATCCCCCGAGTCCCCAACGTTTGATTCGGACATGCTGGCATGATTGCTATTGTTCCGTACGCGGCTTCTGCTTTTGCCGCTGCAGCCATCTGAGCTGTATTCAGGGAGCTTCCCGACAAAGTCGGTCCATCGTTCTTCAGTCACTATCGGCGATGTCACCCAAGCTGCGGCACCGCTTTCATCAAGCAACCTGTCCAAACTAGGGAGAAGCGCACGCACAACCATGGCGTGGTGCTCGTCCAGCTTGGATGACGTGAATTTGGTATTCTCAACATACCATCCTGGATCGTCCAACATGCAAGTTGCTTCATAGAGCCGAAGCATTTCAATGGGCACCCTACTCGAGTCCACCGCGGCTTCGTATGCCATCCTGTGCCCGATGGCGAGGACCAGCTTTCGACATCGCGGAAGAAGCATTGCGTTGAACATGTCGTCACGATTGCTACCGTCTGTGCTCAAAATGGCCTTTGCCTGACATGCTGCTTCCTTCCAAACGCCGTACTCATGTTTAGCAAGCAGTGATGTCGGGTTTCTGGCTTTTGGTATGCTTTGTCGCCCAAGAAGAAGCTCCGAAACAAGTCCTATTTACCGTCTGCCTTAGCATGTTGCACAGTCCGACATTCAACGCCAATTGCACCTTCATGCTATACTTACGACTACACACAAGTGAAAAATCACCCTCGGCAATCAAATTTCCACGAAACGAAGATGCCAGCTCTGTAATCTGGTTGTGCGTATACAAGCCCTGCCAACCGCACCTGTCAGTCATCTCTGTCAAGACTGACTGGCCATCGATGGCTGCGGCCGTCTTAAAGATACAGGCAAGGCCATCGCGAAGCTGGGGCTGCTCTTCCCAGCAGAATTCCTCCCAAACTGTTGCTGCGTAGGCTTCTAGAACGGATGACAATGTCAATGCTACCAAGGCAGGGCCATGCTGTGAAGCAAAGTACGCCTTGGGCACTTTCTCACCCAACTTTGGACCTGCTGCGTGCTGACGCTGGCCGTATCTCCCCAACACGAAGGCTGTAACTCTAAGGATGGGAATAGATCCCATGGCCAAACACAATGCCCCGACTGTCAGGCGATGTACTTGGCGGGAAACTTCTCCGCGTAGGTCCTTGGCGGCGTTCAAAGTTCCCAGGAGCGCCGCCGGCTCTAGCCGGACATGATTAAACATGGTGATGCAATGATCAACGTATTTTGGGCCATTTCTACGGGGCAACAGGCGTGAACTTATCCCTGGAGCCATTTTGTCAGCGCCGCAAAGACGCACGATAAAGGGACGGATTCCTCTGTGTTCTCCATTCACAACGAGTTGCGCAAAGACAACCGCAATCCGGGGCATCCCAGCCTCCGGGGAGGTCGGGGGCATAGATTTTGCTGCCATTGGGTTTGGGGTATGCAAATCAAAGGATCCGTCGTGGTTGTAAGTGGCGGTAGTTTCCAGATTACTCGCATCGGAGCCACGAGCAACCTCGGTCAGCATGAACTCGCCAACGGATCGAAACTCCTGGAGCTCCAGGAGGACTTGACGCGTGTACGACGAACCCGGATGGTCCTCAGCGTATGCGGCGATAGTTCCCATGCAGAGGTTCCAGTGGGTGCTGAGAATCGTCGCGACGGCACTGTCAGCCGTCCCGAGGACTGTACTACGTTAACGGTAGCCAGCTTTTCTGCTGGTTCGTGCGCCTGACATGTATTACTTACAGTTTGTGTGGAAGTCGCGAAATTTGGGACTGAGTGTCGCAATGTCCTTGGTTGTCATTCCTACATGTTGGACAACACTTCTTGCTCGCTCGTGAGAAATTCGAATGTGCTCGGAGGGACTGCCGTCCTCGGGATAAGAACCAGCGCTCCAAATGGGAAGCTCGAGTAACTTTGTCGCGTAGTCCATGGTGCCTGCTTCGCTGTGGCATGGCAAATGCCGCGAGGTGCAAGGGAGACTATGTACGCATTGATATCCGACTGCTTCTGCAGATGTAGTCCGACAGTGCTGCGTGTTACACAAAGCCCTAGGTGGTCGCTACACGACTTTACTCAAAATTTGACAGGCGTGATCGAAAGCCGGTTTAGATGTGTTCTGGAATCTGAAGGCATTCATAGTCTTATCCAAAAGCTGCTTTTTAGCCGGTTTCAACTACTGCAGTCCCAACTGTGGTCGATATGGCTTTGTTGTCACAGCGTGCGTGGGTAAAAAAGATTCTTGGATACAAGTGGGCAAGTCGATGGTGATTTATTCCTTTGCGCCAAAATGCGGATGTTATATGCCTGTCAACTAACTGGTCACATTGAGACATTGCGTCGATGGCGAAAACTGCAAATTTGATAAGGAAAAATACGGAACTCAGTTCAAAGCACGGCGCGGATAATAACAATCACTAGACTCAAAACGTAATGGTATTTGAAAAGGGGACTCTGCTTTCCCCAGGTTTATCGGCGCTATCCCTGCATGTCAACCCAACAGTCCAAGCCAAACCAGGATCGGAGATAACTAACGACTAGGTACTACTGTGTACTTATTTAGTTTGCAAATTCATTGGCGCAATACATCTAAGCATATCTACCTAGGTATTTTGCGGGGTCGGCAATCCCGATGGTCTCGTCCGACACAAGCAGATGTTGCAACTGCTTCTCCTCCCGACGTTGCCGATTCCCCATCCGACACTGCAACCGAAACCATATTCCTCGTGCCACAATGGATGAGCAGAGCTCACATCGACGTCGTAGGACCCCGCAGGCATGTGTGACTTGGTACATCAACCAAACTGAATCATAGCTCCGTCGGCTCTATGGCTGACTTGGTTCGTTTTACTGGCACGTAGCTGACCGAGGAAGACAAAGTGCGCCCAAGCTGTCGCCATTGCGCATCTCGCGGGATACACTTGCATGGCCAAGCCCTGTTTTCGAAGGCCTTGCTCAGTCGGAAGAGAATGGTTCTGATAAGGCGTATAGTCACTGGATGTACGCCAGTACCGCCATTCGAATGGCTCAAATCATGAGACTAAACAAAGAGTATCACCAGAGTCACTCTTTAAAGGATCAGGAGATCCGCCGTCGAACCTTTTGGGCTTGCGTCTTGGTAGATAAACTACTGGCGTATTCCCTCGGACGTAGGAATACTGCCGTATCTTATCACGACCATCTGGCACTGGGGTGACATGTCAGCCCTGAACACTTGCAATCATCGTTTTGTATACAAAATAGCACCCACAGATCCTGCCAGCCCGTTTCACCAGCGACACGACGGAAGGTCATTGGACTGCCGCGAGCCAGTGGCTTCATACACTGCGAGCAATGGGGCCATGTATCGGGCAGCATATCTAGGAGACGTGGACCGGTCTCTTGTTGCCGAGGCGGCAGTGCCGTCTTCGAGCCCCGAGTCGTCCACGTTTCGACCGCGGCCTGGTGATGGCTTCATTTCTTTGCACGCAGCTTCCAGTTTATCGCGGCTTTTGGCGAGCGATGCCTCTGTCGAGCCGGAGAGGCTTCAGACTGTGTGGACGCAGTTTGCAACCGGCTGGCCTTAGGACTTTGTCAGTGAGAATCTGTATGGAACCCTGCAAAGCTAATGCGGCCAGTTGCATCGGGTTACATGTCTATATTTGTAGAGTTGAAACACGGGGACGCCATTGTATGTCGGCTCATCGGATCTTGGGGCTTCTTGGAGTAACTCCGTGGTAAGAAACAAGAGGTCTACAAAGCAGTGGAAACTAGGAAACTATCTAATTCCTAACCCCTGGTATGCTTCGCCAGGCATACTTCCACGAAACACATGCTGATAAGGGAACAAGAGAATACATCTCTTCGAGGTCACAACGATGCTGGGGCTTCCATTCGTTGGGTAAGTGTTTGTCTGAGGAATAGCCAACGCAGGCATATGTTCTCTAACGGGAACAGGTCCTGGCAATGCCAGAGAACTCAACGTTCAACCAGACTCCATCGTGATGGAGGGTACTTCCGCAGGCGGCCATATCAGTGCGCCAGCAACTTTCTCGCGAGGATATGGTCAGAAGCTGGGCCAAGCTGGTGTCAAGAGTAAGCGCAAGGCGATACACCGGGGTACTACGTCCCCTTATGCACATGCTAGGTATTTAGAAAGCACAAGAGTACATAGACGCCAGTGAGGTTTGTAGAGTTCATGGGGCTTAGGTGCACGGGAAGAAGGCATGGCCGTAATGCTCATCGAGAGGGAGCGGCGGAGATGAAGATTGTAAAACATTCTTGTGAAAATACTGGTCATGGCCGCATCATTCCCCCGCATGAGCAATCCCCTCAAAACGCTCCTTTTTTCTCAATCAGATACATGTAATCCGCTTATAACCTGGCCAAAAGAGGTGATGCCAAGGTAAGGACCTCATTCGCAACACCCCAGCTGATCTCGTATCCACGGCCGCCGGCACCATATGCATGAATCACAGAACAGTTCATGTCCTTATTTGGGTGAGGAATCCGTCGCTCTTCGATCTCTATTCTCATTCCTCCATGACGCGTGGGGCGTCTTCCCACAATGTCTGAAATGACACTAACCTCTTTAATCGTCTTTTTGGGGCGGATTTTGTCATCTCCGTGGGATAGCGGCTCTAGTTTGAGTCCCTCTTCCAATAGTTTCTTTCGGGTTGGCACACACGGTGTGTGTCGCCAATCATCCGGTTCTTTCGTCCCGCCAACAATAGTGCCGCCGTTGAAGAACCTAGGGATCAAGAAGCTCCAGCTACCATCTTTGTATTGTCTGGTGACGGTTTTATGCACATCAACGAGATCAGTCACAACAGTTTGGCCTATGCAAAGATTTGCAAGTATCAGTGTACATCATCGCCATGCTCCGAACGTTCAGGGGAGGCCCATACCTCTCGTTGGGAAACATGTCGGGTCCCCAAAGCCGGCGCCGCTTGCATTTATGACAAACGCTACGTTGTCCGCCAGGCTGAATGCCTCCCACTCGCTTCTCAGGTCCTTCTGCATGGTCTTGCCGCCGCGGAGCACGAATTTCCGCAACAAGGTTTCGCAGTACACTGGTGAGTTGATGCAAAACGTTTCGTACTCGTACCCAAGCGCAATGCCTTCAGGTAGCTCGGGCTTTGCGTATTTCTTGAATCCCGGAAGCCCGGTTTCCTTTTTGAAGCTCGCTGCTTCCTGCTGTTGATAGGCTTGATCGGGAGCCTCGAGGTACTCGACGCCGAGTGTCCGGGTCACTCCCGACGCTGGCTCCTCGGCAGCCAGCCGATCGAATTCTGCGACTGTCCGCTTGAGCCACTTTGCTTCTTCTTGCAGCTGGGACGTTGTCGCCGGGATGGGACGAACATGGGCGCCCGCCCACATGGAGGCGTAATCAACCGAGTGTTGATGGGGGGCTCCTGGAATCGAACCCGGCCATTCTCGGGCCACCAGGAGAATCTGGGGTAGATCGGGGCCCATGGTCTCTTTCAATGTTCGCTGCAAGTTTACGGCAGTCGAGAGACCGATGACGCCGGCGCTAGATGTGCCTTGTTAGTTTGGCAGGCGCTTCGCTGGTCCCGTGATGCTACTTTACCCGATGATGATGATTGTTGGGATTGGAGCCGGAGCCATGGTTGCAGTCTTGCAGATGTCGCTGCAATATGTTGAGCGGATGGACGACCAGCAATCTAGGTTTTGTGTAGGCCTCGCTCAGTTAAGGAAGAATCTCTGTCCTTTTCAAGATGGATTACAAGGGACCGCACCGCTTTTAAATGCAAGATGCTCCGATGTTGCCATGAAGGTGACTTGTGAGGCTATCGAGCTTATTCCGACGTCGACCCCACTCGCGCGGATAACCCGAATGCCGATGCCGTGATCTGGAAGGTGCAACCCCGAGGTAGCACGACATATGCATGGATGTTTTTTATTCTTTGGCAAGAGTATTGTCTTTGTACTCGTTGAATTGAGAGGCGACCTAATGCCATATCTAAATACGAAAAAATACATATCAAGTACACCACCAGTATCGATCCTTGATACGCATTCAGTCCCGTTTCAAGGCTTCCACCGGAAGCCTGGATGTTTCCAGTCCAAATCCTCGATTTCCTCTTGTGACAGACCTCTGAGTTCCTCATCAGCATCGCGCGTGGCGCGTTTCTTGTTATCAGATCTCATCCACAAGTGTGTCAGCAACGCGACAATAAAAATCGTGCCCGCGGCAGCCAGATTCAGCCCGTTGCCGATGTGATAATTCGGAGCGTCCCACGGTAGAAAGGCCCAGCTGCTAAGCAGCCCTCCAATATTTCCAAACATCACATTAGCTCCGATGGCTGAGCTTCGGGCCGTGTCGCTGACAACATTCGCAGACACCTGGGCACTGCACATGGCACCATTGGTAAAGGTTGACATGGCGATGATAAACGTTGCTGCGTACCGGACAGACGACGCCGTGGATCCGAGGAACATGCAATACCCGACCATGACCAATGGGGCCGATAGCGTGATGAAGATTTGTCGCCGGTCCATTCGCCAGCTTAACAGGGGGAAGGGAATCATGAACACGGCCCCTACGAGGTACGGCGGCGCGGTTAGTAACTGCTGCTGAATGGTACTCTTTGATCCGTAAATTGTCCTGACGATAGTCGGGAGAAAGAAGGCGAAGCTTTGTACGGTGATGTTGTTGAGAAGAAAGATGAATGATGTGCTCAGGGTGACGGGGCTGAGGATTCCGCGAACGAGCTTCTTCGTGGCAATTTTATCCAACACAGCCGTCTGGCCAACCCGCTCCGACTTGACACGAGCCGTAGCCATCTCTTTCTCTTCCGGTGTAAGCCAGCGTGCCGTCTCCGGTCGGTCCGTGAGGGTGAAGAGCGCAACGAGGCCCAGACCAATGGTGATGATGCCCTCAATAGCAAATATCATGCGCCACCTATGCAAGTTGGCAAAGCTGTCCAGATTCAGGATCGCCGAGGCAAGAAGCCCGCCAAACGCGCCGGCAAGGGGGGCCATGATGATGTAAAGCGCCAAGCGGAATGCAAGCTCTGACCTGCGATACCACCTTGACAGATAGTATGCGCAGCCTGGCAGCATGCCGGCTTCAAAGACACCCAGGAGGAACCGCACGCCTGCCATTTGGGCGAAGTTGTGGACGTATGCCGTGGCAACTGAAGCTATACCGAACAGCACAGTCGCAAGCGGAAGAAACCACCCCGGCCCCATGTATTTGCAGAGAAGATTGGCGGGGATTTCAAAAAGAATATACGATATGTAGAAAATTGATATGATTTCGTTGTAGTTGTAACCTGTAAATCCGAGTTCGGCCTCTAGCCCTGCAATTTTTGCGTTGCCTATACAACAAAATCAGCTTCTTTTGCCCAGGTATCAAGGCTAAATTCTTATTCAATCTTGATGTAGTAGGGCCCTTGGCCCCAGCATCATAGCTGGTACTCTGTCACTGGTGTCTTTTTGCAAACACATACCCATGTTTGTTCGATCAATGAAGCAAAAGAGGTACAGGACGGCCACGGTCGGAATGATATATAAATCAATCTTTAGTCGAAGCTTCCTTTCAGCAACCGGGTCGAACAGAATCAGTGATTCTCCATATCTGCTTTATACGTCAGAACCATCCACCACGGAGGCCGTTTCCCGGCGAAAAGCTCCTGTGCGGCCGTTGCGTAACTGCCTCTGTCAATGCGGCGGAAAACTTACTCATTTGTTGCAACCTCACCACGCTCCGCGGCCTTTTCAGACGTCGCAGAACTGAGGCCTTGGTCTCTATCCGCGCCCTGGCTGTCATACCCGGACATGGTTGTCTCTATGTGCCCGGCGTGGTCGTCGGGCTTTTCGGTAGCCATTGTCCTAGCGGGTGGACTAAGACGTTGAAGAAACAACAAGCTCGTTCAACAGTAGGTACTATACCGACACAGAGGAATGCGTCTACAGAGAAGTGTTGTTCAGGAACAAAGCAAATTCCATCTATGGGATGAGTACTCAGGCGAGATGGCCGGAGACGGGGGCGACTGTCGAAATATGAATGGATGAGTTCAGATCATCAACCGCCAAGTTCTACACATTTCCAATGTTTCGGGAACCTTGTCCGCCAAGTAGCCTTCAAAAAAGAAGAGGCACACCAACGGTTACGACCCAGATAAAGCCTCATATTGTCAGTTAGGCTCGGGGTTCGGGTGGAGTTCCGACAAGCCAGAGCTGTAGAACAAGGGTTTGCAATTTGCTGTCACAGGGAGAGCCTTGATCTGGCCAGAAGAGTAAAGTCCAGACGATTATTCGCCATCAGCCTCTTGCTGATTCTGGAGGCACACCATCAATAAAGAGTTGGTAGTACCCCGTATGGTTCCCTGTGAACCAGGATCGACTGCTCCACCAAATTAAGTGTTCGGAACTAGACAAGGGTGGTTTTACGCGGGGAAAGGACTGTATGTAGTAGTACAATGCGTGTCGATCAAGTCCATCGGAAAGATGTATCTGCTTCCGAAAGCAATGGGATTGAAATGAGGAAGCGAGGGTGATCCTGCAGCCTTGGCGTTGGACGCGGCAGGATGACTAGCGGTCTTCCTTCTTCTGCGCCATCCCGCCGGCTGAGATGATGTTTTTGAGACATGAGCTGGTCTGTCTTAGCATCTGGAGTTGATGACCAAGACACTTTATGGGCACGGATGACGGGTCAACGTTGTCCTTCAGAGACAGGCCAGAAGACACCAAATCCGTCCCGCTTCTATCCCGTCTGGCGTTACGTTCCGCGACAAAGGACTTGTAGAAGTAGTTAATGAATGGAGACACAACACAGTCCAGCCCCAAGTGGACCGGTCGATCGACATCGTCGTCGTCGTCGTCGTGACTCGTCATCATCGGCGGTGTAAACAAGAGCAGCTGTATAGCACTGCGGAATGGCTACTGATGTCTCCAGTTCTAGTGGATGAGCGCCGTCAAGATTCGATAGGTTTCCTGGGTCTCTTCTGTTTGCGGTAGCTTGGCTCCGTGCTCAGCACCCCTGTGGCACTACTAATTGAGCCTTCATGGCTGGCCAAGCCTGATGCATATGTATGTACGGAGTACATACGCGCAGACTACTCCGTGCCACGTCAGATCGGAACCAATCGGTAATTTTAGTCGGCAGCTGGTTCCCCGCGTTTTCGCCCGCACTGATAGGCCGTCTGGGGACAGCAAGGTGTGTTAGCATGTGGCATCCTGCTCCTTTACGTTACAGCCAGGCATACTAACCTGGGTAAATATGTCCGTGTAATTTGTCACATACCCCAACCATAGCGCGTGTCCTATGGTCATGGATCACTTTCCTTGGCCCAAATGATTTGTAGCTTGAGTTGACTAGGCGCTTGGTATTGGTCCCCCTAGCTGAAGCGTAAGATGAGCCAAGTTGTAGATGAACTTTGAGCGTCCTACTCTAGCATTATCACGTCCCATCCTCTCTGACAAAAGTCATGAAGAATCCTATTATCCTCTTTAGTTTCGCCGGCACAGCTCTAGCGGTCGCCATTGGGTGTGTGCATTTTGAATTCATCTCACCCCAGTTGTCGCGCGTTTGCTCTCTTTCTGCCCTTAGCCTTGGATAGAGTAGACAACTCTTCAGCCCAAACGGTGTTTTCTCGGTCAGGCAAGAACCAAGCATAAAACTTGCTCTGATTGGCTAACTGGCATGGCTTCTGCTCAAAACTCGTGCTGATGCCGCCTCGCTATGAAAGACTCCTAAATGTGTATATATACGATTAGATGGCAGACGATATGACCTAGGCAGCTCGTAACTGCAGGAAACTGCAAGCGAGATGTGCCCGAATTCGAATGTTCAAGCGTGAGAGATCCTACCGAGTCAACAAGACGGTATCCTAGCTGCAGGGCACGCCCAATGCGAATTCAACCGCCCAGCCACTGTCGTCGCTCGCGTTTCCTATAGACCAATTGGTCGACTTCCTTGCCTTGCAAACCCGGCGTTATGAGGACGAATGTAATGCTGAGATGCATCTGCGCCGTGTCACGCCAGAGGCAGGAACGAGCCTCAATTGATCCACTTTAGTCCAAGGTAACGTGGCGGCATTGCCGGTTGCTCACCAGATGCTTGTAAATACACCCGCTCTGATTGGCCGGCTTACCCAATCCGCTGGTAAGCAACCAATCACTGCCCATCTATTATGATGACCGTCCCGTCAGGTCGGGTCGTACCACTCACTGACATCACTGCTCTACTGAATCTATAAAGAGATCGTCCCTTGACTTCGTTCTTGGAACTGGACAACTTTCATACCATAACAATTTCAACCACGTCAAGCTGTGAAAACCACGCATTATCCGTAACCAACCTCGATTTTTTGCCTTTACCCTGAACCAACATGACTGTCACCAAGGCTTCCACCTGCTGCGCCAAGGACGGTGCCGTCTGCGCCTGTGGTATGTCGTCGAGTACCTCGTGAATATGCTTCATCAGTGCAATGGGAACTGACGTGATGCAATCCAGCCCAGAAAGCCACCTGCTCTTGCGGCAAGCAGTCAGCTCTTCACTGCACCTGCGACAAGGCCTCATTAGAGAACAAGGTCGAGGGGCCTCGATGCTCATGCCGAGCCAGACCTGCCGGCGATTGCACTTGCGACCGCGCATCTACCGAGAACGCTGCTATTTCTGGTGCAACATGTGCCTGTGGCTCAAGACCGGCCGGTATGCCTCTCTCCCAATTCAGAAAGAAATGGAAAAACATAATCTATGGGTTGAACCTATGCTGACTCCGTTCTAGATGGATGTACTTGCGAAAAGGCACGCGACGGTGGCTTCAACCCAGCGCTTGAAATTGACTTCACCACACGAAAGTAAACGTTTGCATGGCCACCACCATCGTTGATGATAATCCATTGTACTTTTACTCTTCTATTATGCATTCGCCGAGGATAAACTAGCGGCTGGTCAGATGGCGTTTCGGACTGAGGCACGGGGTGGAGGAGGACGAATTGAAGACAGACTTTGCATCTGGTATAGGGAGTTGTCCATTACTCGTTTAAGAGAACTGTCGTATACGACATTATTGATAGAATAACACGATAATAAGATGCTACTCCGTGTACTTTGTGACATTCCAGGTTGGATACATGCTGTCTTGCCATTAGGTGGTTCAATCAAGGCCCCTTAGCAGTAGATACACAGTATACGGCAACAATTATCATAGCACATGCTGAATACTACAATTTTTGTAGCTACGTCACGAGACAAGCAAACACCTTGCTGTGACCAACACCCTTTATTGTGCTACATGATTAGAACCTAATGCTTCGCTCCTTATTCGACTTCCGGTCATATACACACAACTATGAAATGCCTTAGGCGAGACAATGCTTGTATACTTTGTGAAATTATCTTGTCCTTGCCTACTATTTTTATATACCAGACCTTGAACTATCAGCTCCCTATCCTTCTGACACTGTCGTTATCATAATCAGGGCCGCACCAGGCAATATAGTACAACCCCTCCCCCCATTGCATTTATAAATGCTTGCTAATTCCAACCATCAAAATGTGATTCTGGCCCTAGCCGACGTTCCCAACCCCGGCCCTTTATTTTGGTTCGCCACACCCAATATGACTCCGTCCGTATCATGCAAAATGTGCCTACCACGTGCTTCCCCCTTTCAAGCGTTTATTTTAGCAGCTGCATTGGCCAATGACCCACTGCCTCTGCTGCTGAAGATTCCCATAATGCCGAAACCGACGTAGAACAGGGCCAGGGGGTACGCAACCAGACCCCTCATGCCCTTCATTCTTCCAACAGCACAGAACATACCGCTGGCGCTGTACGTACACCACATGATGGCGGCAGTGCTCAAAACAATGCCGAGGGGCGTGTCCATCGGCATGACGATTCCGAAAAGGCTGGTGACGACGAGCGGGAGAAGACAGTACCCCAGAACCGACGCTGACCTGGGAAAGGTGAGAGTTGCAGAGAAATGGCCGCCCTGCTGGTGTTGAGGGGGCGACGACGGGTCATTGTACTGAGGGTGATATGACTCGGATGACGGCGGCTCGGTCGGTGACATGAGCGACAAGATCATGTGTAGCGACGTTGACCCGAGCAGCGCGAGGCCGTAGATGTATCCAAAGTGCACCTTGCCAGAGAGCAGCAGAATGGTGCCGAACAAGAGGAAAAACAGGATCGGCCCGGCAAGATCAGAATCGTCCATGATGTGCTGATCAATGTGTCTAAAGGGGTTCAAGACTGCTAGCGTCTGGAAACACTTGTCAGCAGCAGCTCTGGAAAGCCGCCCGGCCGGCCGCGACGTACCTTCATCTGTATATGCCCAAAATTAACCCCCAGCTCCTCCAGCAAGGGGGGCTCGCCGTCGTATCCCTCTGTCGAGAAGGCGGCCAGCCATCCCGTCCGCAGGCCGCCGTGCTCGCCCATTCGGCCTGATACGCCTGGGCCGCCGAAGCCAGCCGACGCGAAGCCAGCTTGGGCGCCGGACCCGAAGCTCCCGGATGCGCCGGCGCCGTAGCCATATGATGCCTGTTGAGGGGTTGCAGCACCCGACACGGCGGGCGAGTATGACGATGGGTAGAACTGAAGGTTTTGGGCGCCACCGCCTGCTCCTGGCGCGCCGTATTGCGGGTTATTCGGCTGCCCGCCGTAATAGTTGGACATGGTGGAGGTCGACAGTACGACGATGTCGTGGGAGATGTATGGAACCGGGCGGCGATGGAAGGGCAACTCGACGAAGGAGTTTTGTCGTCGTATTAGATACTTGGTGTTGCTGCGATCGGGCAAGCTGGCCAGTGCTGCTGGCCAGTAGCTTGTCAGGACAGCTCATGCCCTGCGTTTCGCCTAGCGTGCACATGTGGCTTGGATGTTTCCCGAGCCTCAGGCCAGGGTTCAGGGGTGATGGGTGGTGCCTTGGATTTAAGGTGGAAAATAAAACCGAGCGCATCAGTCTGATCACTCAGCGCTGGCGTTGCGGCCCAGAACACCAATTGAGTGATAGTCGTGATAGTAGGGACTCGGGAGTGCATGTACTGGCAATTTCTGGTGATTGCACCAGTCATGTGTGAAGCTGTTTGAGGCGGCGTCATTGGGACATGATCATCATTACGCGGTATCTTGGGTTCCCATACTCCGTACATGGGCGGAATTCATTGTAACGAACATTTACCGCCTCAATGCACAGCGACTTGCGGAGTATTATTTCGGGGAACTAAACACGCAGCAGTCATACGTTTACCAGTCACGCCGCAGAGGCAGTGAGCCCTCAACCGTGGCGTGACTATTGCATAACATCAGCAAAATTGAATCATTGATAGGATGATTGAGCGTCACGAGAGAGCCTTGACCCAATCCTGATGAGAGCGCTGAATTTGGGAAAGCACTGTCCCAGCCTTCGCACAAAACGGATTGCTGCCCACTCAGCTGAACATAGCTGAACAGCTGAGTGTACGTGGAGGAGGCAGGATAAGCTTGACGTCGCCAAGAGGCTGGTTCTGCGCGTAGCGACGAAGTCGGTTGCTCCAAAAATACAATTGACGACGAGAGATTCCAGACAGTTAGTTGCATGGCACGATCCGATTCTCAACCCAATCATAACCATCGGATACACCTTTGACGGGTTGCGAGAGAGGCTGGGGATGGCTAAGTCTGCTGATGACGTACCGATCGATCTGCATCTGTTTGCTGGATAAGCGACAGTGTGTGCAGGCATTACGAAGTGAGAAAGAAAGGCCAACCTCGGATATTCTAGCACAGCCATTGTGATGCGCGCTCCAAGGTTCAGTCAATAGCAAGCAACTCCAAGGACTTTCAGGGAATACACCACCCTCAACCAGTTTTTTTTTTTTTTTTTTTTAGGAAATCAGACAGACCAGAGAAGACCAGACTTGGCTTTCCTTGACTCATTGACGACAAGAAGGGAAAACTTTGTCCGAACTCCCTAGAGTCACTCACTACTGCCAGGGCCTGGCTTCTAGCGCCTTCGCCAGCTCTACCGGTTTAGCGGCCTCCCGGCGCAGAGACAGCCGCAAATTGTGGCGGTGCGCCACTCATTGTGGCTACCAGTTGACCTTCTCTGCACGGCACAACGGGCGATTACGCAACACCACCGGTACCCACCAAGGCTTGATACCACAGCCTCCGGTGGCAACACCAACGTCCAATTGTCCATTGCCCATCTAAGAATAGCGACACGAAAATATCTGTAATGGTGGGGTGACGCGTGCTTGCTGTCATGATGAGCCGCAACTTTGCACATCTGCTCGCCAACCTCTTGGGCTGGCCGCTATGCCCGGTATGGGCTATAAGTAAAAGGCCTCGCACTACTCGAGCTGGAAGCATGGCATCTCTCTCCTAGCTATACACATTTATCCCAAGCAAAAGCACCAGACTCGTTCGCCGTTTTGCCTGGCCTTTGCACTTATACGCGCAACCAGAGCATCAGACAGCTTCCGAGGCCTTGCAAGACCTTACTTTAAACCCTCAACATGCGAACCACCGCTACCTTGTCTGCCATTCTGGCAGCTTCTGCGTTCACTCAGGCCATGTCTATTTCCACTGAGCCTCTGATCCCCACGGAGCTTCCGATCGCTACCTCTGAGTCTCAGTTCACCGCTACTGTTGTCTCGCCGCCTCTATTTACTGAAACCACTGCCCCCGAGGACAACGGGACCGCAGTGATCATCTCTGACACGTCCGTTACTTATCCAACTCTTTCAACCGCCTCGGGATCACCAGTTCCTTCGGGCAACTCGAGCGGCATCCTGCCTACTGGCACTGGCGGCGCTGGCGGCACCGGAGGCACCGGAGGCACTGGAGGCACTGGACGTCCTCCAGTCCCGACTTCTTCCCATACCACCGGGCCTACCGCCGGCGCTGCGTTGACCACCACGCAAAACTCATGGTTGGCCATGGGCATTGCCGTCGTCATGGCTTCATTGATTCTATAAGAACAAATCGGGGGGGTTCTTGTTTTTGCGACTTGGGCGGCGTCTTGTGTGACATTGGGCTAGACGGTAACTTATGTAGACTCTATTTTCGTAATATCGCAGTGACAAGCTGCACCGGAACTTGATGGGAGATGACAGACTTTCGGAGTCTACCCTGAATCTTTATAATAATACAAATCCTACCTTGGACATTCTCAAGTAGCCATCAAAGAATCGCTCAATACCAAAGTGACATGAATCCAACGTACCATGCGCGGCATGGTGCGAAACCACCTAAGTGTTGGATCGCATGACTGCTGACAGAGCAGCCTTGGAGCTGGCGTGGAATCGGTCAAAGTCTCGGACGAGGTCGGGGAAGTCCTTGATAATCTCCAAGCAATGCCTTCGCAGCTCCATGATTTGGGCATGTCGTTCCTCTGCACCGGGCTCTGGCTTGGCACCGCCTCCTCCACTCTTTAACCATAACGCTGTCATTTTGTCCAGGGTTTCCATCAACTCGTCATAATCACACTTTCTCAGCGTCTCCTAGAGATATCGTCAATGCCATTGCTTTCTAGCAGTCCCTAGGCTGTTATAGACAGCTGGTGATGCAAGGGGATTCTAAAGTACTACCTTTGCTTTGTGTCCGTAGCGGACGGTAAAGAACATGGAGTCATCCGCATATCCTGGTACCGATAACATGGCCTCCGACACCTCAGCGGCCCTTTTCATCCCGCTGTCTGGTTCTGATGTGTGACCCATTGTTTCGTATGTTCCCCAGACTCTGGTGGGTTGTCTGTGAGGATTCCGGGGCAGAAACGATGATCAAATGGGACTGGTGGGACCTTGCGCCGTTGGAACGCCAGGTTAATTCTTGGTTTAGTATAAAACGAAAAAAAAAGTTGACGTTTTTGGGGTTTCGATGAGCAATAATGTAGTCTCTGCTGACGTCGAGAACTCGCGATATTCGATTTGAAAAGAACCGCGAGTCACATTTGAAGTGGTGGCGCTGGCGGGACCACTGAAATTCTGAATGGCCACTGTGCAGCTACTAACTAACAACTGAGTCTATGCGACCAGACCTCCATGTCAGCTGGGCGGCGCTGAGATGCCATGACGAGGCACTGTTGTGGCTCAGCCTAGTTGCAGGGCGTCAAGCTCCAACGTTATCTTTTCCCTGGCAGGCGGGGGGTGTGACATTTGAAGCCATTAGTGGTGCCTCCGGGGATCAACTGATCGGGAAATACCAGACATATTTAGAGACGGACATATATAACAAAATTTTGATACACAAGTTATTGACAGGATAGATGCGGCTCAGGCCTATCCGAGCCTGGGGGTATTTGTTCATGCTGGATCACGGTCACAATGGAGAACCTCGAGTAGTTTTGCTCGGCACGCATGCCATTTGCCGCCTCGCTGATGCTGAGACCCGCATCGATGTTATCTGGTGCGATTGGGCGGTTGTCTTAGTCATTGGGCAGGCACAGGCGCGCCAAAACGCCCCACTAAAATTACCGTTTTATCGCGCCGCACATTTTCCATCAAATCTTCTGACGCGCACCAGATTGATTCAGGCCTTCAATCAACTTGACCTTGCTAACTCACCCTTTTTCAGCGGTCAGCCTCAGCTGCACTCATATTGCAGCGCATATCCTGCACCACTGGCTGAAAAATAAGGCAGCATGAGAAATAAGAAAGCGAGGCGCAACGACGATAGGGACCGTCCTCGAGACGGAATCCGTCGCCCGTCGCCTCCAAGATTCGCGCCGTCTTCAAGTTCTTACGACAGGCCGCCTCCACGTTCCGATACATGGAGGCCGGGAATCCGCGGGGGCGATGACCGTAATGGACAACATAGTCTCCGAAGCAATGACTACCGTTCGTCGGATTCTTACCGGCCGCCCGTGCCACAAGGAGACTTTACTTTCAGGTTCAACAAACCTGCGGGTATACCGGACCTTCCGCCCAACGGTCACCAATATAATAATAAAGGCCCACGACGAGATCGACGCGGCCCTCCGAGGAAACCCGGTAGACGCTGGCAACCGCCTCACCCCTCCGAGCGGGCTCTCATTTCCGGCGCAACCTTGAACCTCCCCGAAGAGCGTGTTGACGATGGAGAAGGCGGAGCCAAATTCCGTGACCTGGACGAGCTATCAGACGATGACGAATTGGAAATGGACATTTCCTCAGCATCGGATTCAGAAGGACCGTCCAGGAAACGCGCGCGCACGAATGACGCATCCGAAGAAGCGAACTCGGTCCCCAAGTGGTCCAACCCGGATCCCTATACGGCCATGCCTTGTCCAGACGACTCGACGCGCAAGAAGCGCGATGTAGTCAAACTAATTCGAAAAGCCAGGGTAGAGGGTGTCGCCAAGGCCAAGGTATCAACCGAAGCTGAAGACTTCCTATCATTCGATACTACCGAGGATGAAGAAGAGGAGGAGGATGACGATGACGACAGCGTGGCAGAAATACCGCCTCCGCCCTCAGAGCCTCCGCCACCCTTACCCCCTCCCGCCCCAGCTTCATTTAACCACAAGCACCCGGATGACAGAAACGGGCGCAATGGCCTTCCGGTCCCAGATCACTCAGGTCCGCTTGGATCTCGGAAGCGAACTGCAGATGATGAAATCAAACCCCCAGACTACCCAGACTATGGACAGCTCAAGAAAGCCAGTACGAAGCCTTCAAAAGGTAGCGTCACACCCACGTGGCTTCCAAAGAAGAACGAGGATCCCTGTCCGTGGCAAACGATAGACCATTCCGCTACACGTAACATGGCGTTTCGGTACGTGAGGCAATTTCGAACCTACCCGTGGATTGACCAATGGAGCTGACCATTCCAACGCAGGTTACACAAGGAAATCCTCGACTTCTACGATTATGTGCGGCCACGAGCGTTTGAACAGAAAATTCGGGACAACCTTGTCGAAAATCTTTGCAAAGCTATGAGACGAGATGCACGAAACTTTGCCTCCGCACAAGTGCATCCTTTCGGCTCTTTCATGTCCGGCCTGTATCTCCCCACGGCGGATATGGACCTTGTTGTCTGTTCAGCTAGCTACATGCGCGGCGGGCCGCCGACTTATCTCAGTGCCAAGAGTTGGTTGTATAAGTTCCAAAAGTTTCTTGTCATGCAGAAGGTTGCAGACAGCGATTCTATTGAGGTCATTGCACATGCTCGAATACCACTGGTGAAGTTTGTAGACAGGCTCACGGGACTGAAGGTGGATGTCTCGTTTGAGAACTTGGGTGGCGTAACTGCTGTTGATACTTTCCTGTCCTGGAAGAAGCAATACCCTGCCATGCCTATACTCGTCACTGTGATCAAGCATTTTTTGTTAATGCGTGGTCTGAATGAGCCGGTAAATGGGGGAATAGGCGGGTTTTCAGTCATTTGCCTGGTTGTGAGCATGCTACAGATGATGCCTCATGTTCAAAGCAGGAGCCTGATTCCGGAACACCATCTGGGAGAAATGCTGCTTGAGTTTTTTGAGCTCTACGGTCGTCAGTTCCAATACGAGACGAATGCAATATCGCTCACGAAACCAGTTGGGTATATTCGAAAGGTGAGGACTATATGCACTTCACCCCAGCTTCCAAAAAAAAAACCATCATGGCTAGGGGGTTATGCTCGGAACTTTGCTGCGGTTGCTAATTTGCGCCTTAGTCTGATGTTGCGACCTTGAATTACAGGAATCGAGATCGGTTGTCCATTATTGATCCCAATAATTCTAGCAACGATATCTCTGGTGGATCATCGAATACGAACTCGATAGTGGCGCGCTTTGCGGACGCATACTCTACCTTGCGAGACCGAATGAAGGAGATTGCGCTTAATCCTGAAAAGGGTGGTGTTCTCGAGGCCATTTTAAAGGGAGACTATTCCTCCTTCCGCCGACAACGAGAATACATCAAGCATGTACATGAACAGAATATCGGTCCTTGTTCTGACTAAAAAAAAAGCCACTATCAGCATTATACCGATACACAAGATACTGGTTGAATCGGCGTTTAGGAACATCATGACGCACTTTGCGAGCATACTATACGTCCCCCGCAAGGGATGGGGCACATATATGGCGGAATAGCGAATAGAACCGGATCATGTATTATAACGATGCGGAGTAGCGCCGACTTGGCTCTGCTTGACTGGCTACCCGGTCTTGCGGATTATGACTCTGGACAACCCTTGTTCATGGGCTGAAATTTATTCGTGTTTGGCCGCTGCCCTTGTCATGGTTTACTAACGTGGATAGTGACATGTCTCTGGATTTTTACACCAACGAAACCGCCGATGGGCTGGCATGTGCTGACTTTGGTTTTTGAATAGATGGACTCTCCTGTTTCCGCTCGAAAGCACACGTTCACGTGCTTTCCGCGGCTGCAGATGCCAAACCTGCAAGCCAAGGACACTTGACTTGCACCCGGTAGCATTCGCTGCCATTTTTCCTCACTGCAAGCCTTGCCTTTATGTAGGGTTGCGGGGAGGAATATGAGCGAGTCATCAGGAAGCGACATGACTGCTACTGAAAATTAGTCACCATGTGAATGGCTCAAACCAGACATGAAAAAGCCATGGGAGTCGTTGCCGGCTTTTTGTCCACGAACAGGCTGCATGATACCAATCCCCACGCTTGCCGATTGCCGGTTCCCCGGAGGAAAAATAAAAGGAGGCTCTAGGAGGCTTGACAGCTGTAGCTGACCTTCTTGCAGCTTCAATCGACCTGACCAAAAAGCTTTAAATTCAGCAGCAGCAGCAGCAGCCTAAGGGGCTCGCATCCAACAGCTTCGGAAGGCCCGAATCTAATAGCAGCAACAGCCCAAGGGGTTTAAAATTGAGCCGACTAGTTGGTATAGGGGCCCCCGGCTGGGCAGGATTGCTTGCGCCTATGGCAAGGGCTCGCTTTGGCATCGGACCTAGGACATAGAGCATCCCGAGTTTCGACATGCATGGCATTTTCTTCAAGGGCCTATACAGTCCGATCCTAGTCTAAGGACCCAAGCAGTATTCTAGCTACTGTATCTTATCTGGTCTTTTAAAGAACCTGAGGCAATTCATCTCGGCTCGCCGCGTTCATGTCGCATCACCATCACCGTACCCGTTCGTGGGGGCGGTAGGGTGTCTCGATTCTGAGTGTCTGGTGGAAGTGATGAGGGTGGTTTCGATATCAGCTCTGTGGGGGCTTCAACATCTACAGTGGGTGTAGATGTCACTGCACAGGTCACCAATGACCCCCACCACGGCAAGAATCCCAGATGTGTGCGCAACTCTTCCTTCAACTCTCCGTTCCCGCATGTGCGGAGTTCAGCCTGCGTGGCGGGGCAACGTCAAATGCCGCCAAGCACGGGATGCGACACTTGGGGAGGACACACGACATGAACAAACAAGGACGAGTCGGAGTACTTTCTTCCGAGGCTTTTTTTTACATTCATCTTCCTGTTCTCGCAGACCCGACTGGGCGGCAGCACTTTGAAGTCACATCTTTTCCAGGCTCAAAAGGATATAGGCTGAGATAGACAAGTGCCATTCCTTGACATCATCCCAAAAAATTCGGCGACTCATCTGCCTCTGATTGAAGAAATTGGGTGCCAAAATGTCATCAATTGAGCTTTACCCCACCTCGCCAAAGCACATATTGGCGCAGTTCATCGGCAAGTCAATTCGCGACGTGCCGACTCCTGCTGCCGTGATCAATGTTGCGGCTGTGAGGCGAAACTGCGAGCGCATGCTTCAGACCTGTGTCAAGCTCGGCCTGGATTGGAGAGCACACGTAAAAACACACAAGGTGACAAGGATTAGAATTGACCATTCGCAAACTTGACAAACTGACTTGAAGGTGCACAGACGATTGAGATAACCGAATTTCAAGTTGGAACCGATGCGGCAAGGCCTGTCAACCTCATTGTGTCAACCTTGGCCGAGGCCGAGTTTCTTCTGCCCAGGCTGAAGGAGTATAAAAGCCAGGGAAGAAAAGTAAATGTATGGACCAAGTTCATGGCAAGATGGAGTCTCTTTCCTCACTGACTCTTGGCTCCGGCAGGTTCTATACGGGCTTCCAATTCCTCAGAATGCCCTGTCCCGTTTGGCGGCAGTTGCTCAGGTCCTAGGGGAAGGCAGCGTATCCGTTCTTCTCGACGATCCCGCGCAAATTCCCATCGTTTCCAAGTTCCAAAGCCTGTCCGGCGTGGTTCCCCATGCCCACATCAAAATTGACATGGGCGGCAAGCGGGCGGGCGTGGAGGCGCAAAGCACACGATTCCTGGAACTCGCCGATGCGGCATTGGAGGCACATGGCCAAGGCAAGATTAGGCTTTCCGGCCTATACTCTCATGCCGGGCATTCGTACGGAGGCGATAGCCGTGCAGCAGCCATCAAGATGATGAGGGCAGAGCTCAGTGCCATGCTTGAGGGAGCTGACCGGCTGACGTCGCGAGCCGCAGAAAAGTCGATGGCAGGCCTCCCCCCCCTGGTTCTGTCTGCGGGGGCATCACCGACAGCCCTGGCTGTTCAAAACTTGATCACCACGGCTGAAGAAGGGCAAGATAATGTCCCTGTCCAACTCAAGGCGGAAGTCGAAGCGCTTTCAGACCTGTTTGCCACTGTCAGGAGCAAAGGGCATCTTGTTGAGATCCATGCCGGCGTCTATCCAACCCTGGACTTGCAGCAGCTGGCAGCTCACAGCATTTCTGCCTCGAGACTGTCCTGGGGAGATATTGCCCTGACGGTCCTGGCAGAAGTTCATAGCAATTACCCCGGACGGGGAGCCAACGGAACACCCGAGGCTCTAATCGGCTCGGGGGGCATAGCGCTGGCTAGAGAGTCTTGCAAGGCGTACGAGGGCATGGCAATGCTTAGTCCGTGGGGTCGAAAAGGCGTTGGCTTGCCAGCTTGCGACGTTGAGGACTTCCGCGGTTGGATGGTTGGTCGTTTCTCCCAGGAGCACGGTATCCTCACCTGGAGGTCGGGAAATACAAAGTCGGAGCCTGTCCAGCCAGACCAGGAGCTTCCCGGGGTTGGCGACAAGGTCCGGCTCTGGCCCAACCACGCTTGCATCACCAGCAGCCACTTTTGCTGGTACTTTGTCGTGGACGAGGATGAGGCCGGCAAGGAAGATGAGATTGTCGATATCTGGGTTAGGTGTAGGGGGTGGTAGAAAGTCAATTATGAGTGGAGAAGAATTCTAGAACGTTGTGGTTTTTCGACAAGTTGAATTGCCGGCAGAACTTGATAATTGACAGGAATTGAACTAGATGCGAGCGGCTGGTTGCGATGATATCTGGACATGGGACACTGGACCCTGAGGAGACCCCCACACTAGCACGCCTGAGAGCAGGGACGGGAGTCAAGGACCAGTTGGACACCCTCATGAAGTGATGCTCACATACCTACCTAGGTAGGTAGGTGCTTATATGCAATTAATACTGTCGAAACCCAGGCTCAATTTGCGCTTCATCAGATTTCGAGCGCTACTATTGGAACGTTACCCGATAATTTGCTGCCGATTTGGGGGGTCTGGAGATTGTAACTACCTTGGTACTTAGGTTAGGTACCTACTTAAGTACCGGTAGGCATGTCGTACGATGTGAGGTAGCACAACAGCACAAAAGCAGTCAACTGGTCCATATTCTCTTGGTAGTATTAAACATGGCTTCCGAGGGCTTTCCAAACCCATGTCGGCCGGCAATTGTTGCAGCAGATTCGAGCTCCGAGCTCCAAGCTCCAAGGCGGCCACGCTTGAGCTGGCCATGCCAACCTCAAACTATCTATCACATTGCATCATGAGGAGCAGTATCGAGTACATTCAGCTGCGGTGATTTTCCACGATGAATTTGGAATCGTCAAAGTTGATGATTTCTGGGCAATTTATTCATGCGGCGTTGTTTTACTTTCTCCTAGTCTTGGTTCCATGTCTCGCTGCCCAATTTTGCATTGTTCCCCCATACGCTCTCCCTTACAACAGGGCCGTGCATTCAATCTCAACATCGGTGTTGAAAGGCAGGGTCTTGACGGCAACACATCTGTTCATCTTCTGTCAGCATATTATGTACTTGGACGCATTCGCACCCCGCGCGTGCTTTTTGCGCGGATCTTGTCTTCGATGCGCCCTTGGCATGACATGACAATTTCAGTGGGTCTGGCTAAGCAGAACAATCCATCGATATTACAACGAAACGCGAGATGACTCTCAGTGAGAGAGGGGTACTGAGGGGTAGCTTTGACAGACAAACGGCGCACAGCAATGCGAGGGGCAAAAGGGCAAAGGGGCAAAAGCTACACAGAACCGACTCACGTTCGGCAAGGCTTGACATCGCCCCAGTAGGTGGTATAGACCTCGTTCATTTTGGCAAAGTCATCCATGTTGGCGAGGAAGACGTTGACCTTGACGACCTTTTCAATGCTGGAGCCAGCGGCTTCGAGGATGGCAGAGAGGTTCTTGATGCATTGGTGCTGGGGGACTCGTTAGCATCGTGCTCTTCCACAGTATGACTGATGAGATGAGGCTTGTCGAGAAACTTACAGTGTGAGCCTGGACGTCGCCGTCAACCAGCTTGCCAGTCTCGGCGTCCAAGGCAATAGCGCCAGAGACGAAGACCATGCCATTGGCCTTGATGGCCTGGCTGTAAATGCCGGGGAGAGGCTTGGGAGCCTTATCGGTACTAACAGCAACCTTGGAGGCCATTGCGATGTCTTGGGTGCTTAGTAGGTGACGGTTTGGAGCTGAGAGATGCCAGGCCGAGAAATGGAGTGAAGCGTGTAAAAGTCCAAGGTTGTTGGGAAGTGACGAGGCGGTTTTGAATGGATTGCAGCATCTCACATGACGACACTCCCAAGTCCTTATGGAGCTCCCAATCGATAATACTAGAACTTGACCCCTCATCTTCCACGGGGGGGTCTTTCACTTCTCGAAGCTCTTGGCTCCGAACCTGTCGGCATCATCTGGCATGGGTTTGACTTGTCCCGAAGAATGACCCCCCTCCAAGCCATGCGAGGAGAGACAGCCACCGTGCGGCAAGCCTGCTGCTGAAGGTGTCGACCCCCACGTAGCGATTGGCTCAAGTGCTAGTACCTGTACAAAAGTACGTACCTAGGTACTTGAGTACTCTGCAAGGGGCCCCCCACCGTGGCTTGTCGACTTTGCGGGGATCAAAAGCTAGCACTATCAATTGATTCTTCTGGATGTCGATAAGGAGTAAGCAGGCGAGCGATCGACTCGCCGTCTAGAATCCGTCTACGCTGTCCTCGCCCTCAATCAACATCGGGGTGGGAGTATCTCGTGGCAAGGGTCACACGTGTGGCGCTAGCTGAAAGTCGGGTTATGGCGTATCTAGCAGTAGAGAGATTGCAGGTCTGAGCCCTTCCTTCCGTCTGCAAATCAGCGACGGACCGGACGCTTGATAGTTCAAGAAGATAAGGCCATGGACGACGTGAAAGCGTATCCCGCGGCACCCCAACTGAGGAGCAGTGTCATCTGCACAAAGCTGCATCTTTTCTGACAAATCTGGTGTTTCGCACATCCAATTGCTGTGGTTGTTTTGGATTATAAACTAAGCACGTCCTCCCGGACGCTTGCCAACGCTCTGCTCTACTCACACTCACCACTTTCTGGTCCTCGGGCCACCATCCTCTACACCAGACAGCTTGATTTTACACTGGGCTCTACTTTGCTCCGTTGAGCCAAGTCGGTGCTTGCCGACCTTATCATGGGAGCAACCGCTGCAGATGTTGAGGCCGTGGAGAGCCATGTCCACGAGCAGGATGAGTGTCTCAAGAACAATGTCTTCAGCGATTGCACGGCCGTGGTCGACCATGCAGCCGAACGCAGCCTGTGTTTCAAGTTTGATTTTCGTATCCTGCCAGTCCTGGTAGTCATGTGTAAGCTCCTTTCTTTTGACTGCAGCTCGTTCCCACGTCTTGGATGACATCGAGCACTCACACTAACTCTGCTTCATACAGACCTGTTCAACGCCCTTGATAAAGGCAATCTCGGCAACGCCCAAACAAATGGCCTCAGCCAAAGTAAATACACTTGCCCACAACAGAAAAACACCCCCTCAAATGCCTGCCCACTGACAGTCCCCCCCCCCGACAGATCTCAACTTCAAAGACGGCCAATACAACCTCGTCGTATCCATCTTCTTCGTGCCCTTCGTCATCTTCGCCCCTCCCTTCGCCATGCTCGCCAAGAAGTACGGCGCAGCTCGTGCGCTGCCGGTCATGATGTTCACATTCGGCTCCATGACTCTTCTCACCGCAGCCTGCCAGAACTTTGGCGGCATCTTTGCGGTCCGTTGGTTCCTCGGTATGGCAGAGGCCGCCTTCTTCCCTGTCGTCATTTACTACCTGACGACCTTCTATCGACGTGGCGAGCTGGCCAGACGGCTGGCCATCTTTTATGCTGCTTCCAATATCGGCAATGCCTTTAGCGGACTACTTGCCTTTGGTGTGTTCCACATCAAGTCCAGCATGTATCCTTGGCGCTATCTCTTCTTGATTGAGGGATCGGGTACCGTGCTCTTCGCCATATTCGCCTTCTGGTATCTGCCGAAAAGTGCGTCCGAGGCCAAGTTCCTCAACGAGGAGGAGAAGGCACTGGCGTTCCACCGTATCCAAGTCGATTCATCCTCGGTCGTCTTGGAGAAGTTCAGCTTCAAGGAAGCCCTGCAGATATTCAAGTACCCTTCGTCGTATGCCTTCCTGGCCATCGAAGTCTGCCTTGGCGTGCCGCTCCAGTCGGTGGCACTGTTCTTGCCTCAAATCATCCAGCGGCTTGGCTACTCTACCGTCAAGACGAACCTCTACACCGTCGCGCCGAGCGTCACGGGCGCTGCTGTTCTGGTTCTGTTGGCTTTTGCTTCCGACTTTACCCGTGTTCGATTTCCGTTCATTGTCCTCGGCTTCGCCTTGACATTTTCTGGATTCATCATCTACGCATCCATTACCGACGTCCAGGCCCAAATTCAAGTTGCCTACTTTGCGACCTTCATGATGTGCTGGGGCACTTCTGCGCCGTCGGTCCTCCTCTCGACATGGTACAATAACAACATAGCCCACGAGGGCCGTCGAGTTACACTCACATCAGTGGGTGTGCCCTTGGCCAACGTCATGGGACTGGTGGCCAGTAACATTTTCCAACAACACGACGCCCCCAAGTATATGCCGGCCCTCGTCACCGCGGCCGGCTTCGGTGCTTCTGGCGCCCTTATTGCGTGTCTTTTGGGGCTGTACATGATTTTTGACAATAGAAGACGTGACCGCGGGGCAGGCATCAAGCTCAAGGCTCAGGACGTGTCAACTCTCAAGCTGCGGGATGGTCCTAATTCACCCGAGTTTAGATGGTATTTGTAAACAATTTCTTCTGCAGGTTGTCCATAGCCAAAGTGTCTATATGTACATATTGGCAAGCAGATAAAACATGGTGCTTGAAAAGTTTCACCCCTTGCACAGTTTCCAAGACAGAGTCTTGACACAGCACAATCCCATTTTGTTCGGCTACAGAGACCGACCAAGAAAGTTCAGGCCCTTGACGGGAGAAAAGTCGTCGGCTTGCAAAAACAACCCCAAGTCTCCCAAGGCATCGTCCCCTTCCCAATGACCATTAACCAAATTGAAGTACTGGTCTTGGAACAAGTCGTCCTGGCTGCGCAGTTGCTCCGCACTAGGCGACAGCACCGGGTCCCCTCGAGACGGCGCAGCCGATGCATCGCCATTGCTCCCAATAAAAGGGTCCGGCCGTTTTGACCCCGTCGTGGCGTCATTACTAGAGCCGTCCGTCTGCGCAGCGTGCAGTCTCTCGGCAATAGATCGATCCAGGTATTGCAGGAACAAGTCAAGGACATTGTTGTTGATCCTCCAGTATTTTTGTATCTCCTTGAGACAAAGCAGGCACATCTGTGCTCTATGCTCTGCGATTCGTCTTGAAACGCCCATTCCCCGCCGAATACTGATGACGTGGATGCAGAGAGCTGCAAAGAGACTAGTGATTCTACACACGGGCATTAGTCGAATAGGCAATTTATATAAACAAAGAAGCAAAGAAAAAAGAGAGAATCGACGGCAGACCGAGCTTACAAGTGCATCTGTCCGTATCGCAGTGTGCCATGCGTGGACATGTCCTCGGCGATTCTACTTATCCTGCAGGCAGCAGCGGTGACGACCTGGTTATTCTTGTCCCCTTCTCCGTATCGTAGGAAACTATTTCTGTGTATCAAAATGCGGAGATGACTGCGTCACCACGAGGTCAGCCTAGATTGGCCATGGTGTTTTTGTGTGCAACTCACTTGTATGCTAGGTGCAGTAGACATGTCCATACCGACTCGCTACCTTCTTCTGTCGCATACTTCATGTTTTCTGGCAGACTGTCTTTCCATGCCTCCAGGGCGTTGTCAAGGCCTTTGACGTCGCCGGCCGTCGAAGCTCGTTTGCCAGGAGCAAAGTGTAGATCAATGACACGACCGACTTGTTGGAACATGATTAGCTTCCTTTTTGAAAAAAAAAAAAAATCATTCTGCAAATTTTCGTACCGTCAGGAACTGGCGGGTTCTGGAATTATACTTACGGAGCCTGGCAATCTCAACCATTTTGATGGTATACGTAAT
The DNA here is from genome assembly GCF_000187425.2 of Metarhizium robertsii ARSEF 23. Lineage (NCBI taxonomy): Eukaryota > Fungi > Ascomycota > Sordariomycetes > Hypocreales > Clavicipitaceae > Metarhizium > Metarhizium robertsii. Next base: position 3,945,777 of record NW_011942149.1, on the reverse strand, counting down.
GTGCTCTGGTTGGCACGACCCGAACAGCGGATTGTTGGCACACAAGGCCTCAGACTCGAGATCAGTGGCGCTGAGAGGCTCAATGTCGCAGTCTTCATCTCTTATACGGCTGGGCAACCCCAGTGCTGCCGCAACCTGGCGCTCACGCACCTGTATGCCTGGTCAGGGGTTGAGTCCAATGTCCCCCCCAGGAGGGGGTTTATTTCCCAGCAGATCCATGGCAACAAATGCAGCAACTTACATAAATGGACCACCATATTCTCCGTCGCATCCGATTCATGTGTGTGCTTTTCGAAATTGATCGCGGTCTTAAGGTGGGAGGGGGAGTGAAATGTGAGTAGAGCGTTTTTCGCATCTTGGTCTGGACGGGCGCTGACTTACGATCTATGCAGTCCGTACGACTCGGATAGGGTGATGACGACGCCGAGCCAGTATCTGACATCACGGACATCTGCCGGGCCGCCACGCCAGAAGCTCATGAGGAATAGAGACTGTATCAGAATAATCTCGTCCTTTTCCCAATCGGCATGGAAGAGGAGTCTCGCCCTCGTGTAGAGGATGCGCTTGGCCTCGGATCGATCCTTGAACCCCATGGCTACGATGGTGTCGTCGTCGCAGTACGTGGCGCCTATAAACAGCATGGCCTGGAGCAGAAAGCGCGAGATATCCATGGCAGCCAGCCGCCTGGTCACCTCTGCCCGGTCCAGGATTGGGAAGCTTGGGTGGAACCATGTGAAGTAGGCCTGGAGAGCCGGGAGGCAAGTCTGAAGATCCGGGAGCGTGAGGGCGCCCTCGTCCCGCAGGTATCGCATGGTGCCGGCGCTTATCCCGGCGCCTTCCACCTGCGATTGCGAGCCGGGGCTTCCGGGGATCGGGAATGTGAGTCGCGGTTTTTGATTCGAGGCACTGCCGGCGCCCTCCAAGGCGGCCGCCTCGTTGCCAGGCACGAGCGTCAGGAAATTGGACTCGCCAAAGAAGAGCGTGCCGGCTGCGGATGCCGCCGAGGCCGTCGCATTGCTGGGGCCGGCGCCCGCGTCCTCGCTTGCAACGACTGGGCTTGACCGCGGTTCCAAGTCGGGCAGATGAGAGTCGCCGGCAAGACTGGAGGACGGCCGCACATTGGTGTCGACGGTGCGCGTTGGGCTCAATGACACACTGGTGTCGGGAGGCGGCGCGGGTTCCAATCGGCGAGACCGGCGCGGATATCTGTCGTGGTCAATTAGCATCGACTCAGAGGGAACCCGACTCGACGTGTTGCCTCAAGTTCACCAATTCACACTGGTGGCGTACCGTCCGCGGCGAGATGGAAGAACCTCGCATTTGGCCCCGGCCGCAGCACAATTCGTGCAGGGTTGGACTTCGGTCACATCGCACCGCACACGACGGCTGTTGCATTCACGACAGGCGTGTTTTGCGCGGGTCTTCTTGGGTTTCTGGCCGGATGGTGCGGTGTGCGGCATGGCGCCTGCAGGGGAGGTGCGGGTGCTCTCTTAGAGGGACATTGGACTGTGCATCCAAGGCTTGCGAGGAAAATGCATGTGGAGGGTGCGCATCGGTTACTTTGGACGGGTTGTGGTCGCGGCGGGTGAGAGAGCGTGTGAGTTGGTTGGTGAGTGAGAGGGAATGCCGTGTGTGTGAGAGAGTGAGAATGAGAGTGAGAAGTCACTGCCGTGTCTGCAACTGCGGTGTGGCGACTGACGACATCCTGGACCTCTCCTTCCGTCAGACACGCCGATGACATGTATGCCTTGGACCACCATTCCATTCCCATCGCAAACGAGGAAATTATCCAAGATTTACAGCAGCAAAGGTCGGGTGATGAGTTGCTGCAAGAATGATTTTTCTTTATCTATTATTATTTTCTTTTTTTTTTCAACATAAATGTCTTTATTGTAGCAATCCTTTTGCCCTCCGAGCCTCCCCTGCTTCCCGAATCCCAACTTACACGCAATCAATAGCTTCTCGGCAGTTTCAGCACCTTCTCACTTATATAGTTCAAAATCATTTCCCGGCTCACAGGCGCGATTCTAGGGACAAGACACTCCCTGAACCACCTCTCCACGTCGTACTCGGCTGCATATCCCATGCCTCCGTGGGCGAGAACGGCCCTCTCGCACGCCGTGAAGGCTGCTTCTGCCGCCACATACTTTGCGCTGTTGGCCGCAACGCCGACGGCATCCTGCTTGATACTTGGGTCATGGGTGCTTTGGTCATATAGCCTTGCCGCATGGTAGGTTGCTAGCTTTGCCGCCTCGAGCTTGACATAGGCATCCGCCAAGGGGTGCGCAACGCCTTGGTTCATGCCAATCGGCCTCTCGAAAACGACGCGCTCCCGCGCATAAGACGCCGCTTTTGACAGGGCTGCGTATCCGAGGCCCAGCGCCTCGCCTGCCAAGAGGCACCTCTCGGCATTCATTCCGTGCAGTATCATTTTGAACCCGCGTCCCTCCTGGCCGATCACGGCCGACGCCGGGATCTGGTAGTTGTCGAAGAAGACTTCGTTGGCGTCGACGGCCCGGCCGCCCATTTTCTTGATCCGCCGCAGCTCCAGGCCTGGCCTGGCGCGGTCCAGGTCGATGCAGAACAGGGACAGCCCTTCGCTCGGCTTCTTGGCTTGGTCTCTGGGCGTGGTGCGAGCCAGCAGTATCATCTTGGACGCCACCTGCGCGCACGTAATCCAGATCTTCTGCCCCGTGATGCTGTACCCGTCGGCAGTCTTTTGGGCCGTGGTCGACAGTCCCAGAGTATTGAGTCCTGCGTTTGGTTCCGTGACGCCGAAACACGTCCGCCACTTGCCGGATATGATGTTGGGTATCGCCTCGTTCACTTGCTCTTGGGTGCCAAACTTGGCCAGGGGCTGGGTGGCATAGACGTTGGCGTGGATAGCCTGTGCTCCGGCCATGCCAGCTCCCGATTCCGCAATTGTCTGCATCATCATGGTTGCCTCGGATATGCCCAGGCCTGAGCCGCCGAGTGACTCTGGGAGTGCAATGCCTAGCCAGCCTCCCTTAGCGATGGCGGCGTGGAATTCTTTGGGATCCTGCTCTTTTTGGTCGCGCTCTTGCCAGTACGAGCTCGGGAACTGGGAACATATTTGGTTGATGGAGTCGCGCACTAGGAGCTGGTTCTCAGTGAAGCCAGTTGTTTCCATGATCCGCCTCGTCTGGCTTGCTGAGAAGCATCGGCTTTGACATGGTGATGGTGGTGCAGGGAGCCATGGCTGTTTAAGAAGTCGCTTCGCTTGGCCAAGGCTGATTATTCGTGGCCTTGCCATGTTACGGAAAATTTATGCGCTCATTGGATCAGTTGCAGGCACCCAGTGCGTATCGAGACGCTCTGCTTGTTCACGTTGAACATTGATACTTATACAGAGTACGGAGTAGACAAGTCCATGTCCAGGGTGATGATGATTGGTCAGAGGAAATTCCACAAAATCCATATAGCCGACTCAACCCGCGTGGGTCTTGGCAATAACCGAGCCGATCACCAGCCATTGAAATTTGAACCCCTTTACACGGTTTCACAGCCTTGGACTGTTCACATACGCAATGGACTAACTGCAGTCTAACCAGACGTGTCCTCCAAGAGAAATCGCATTTTCCCTCCATCATCATTTTTACAGCCTATGCGGAACAGAGGGTAAAGTCCTCCAACCCGGCATCCGGCACCGTCTCGTTGGGCAAGCAAAGTGCAATGTCCTCCCCCTTCAAATCCTTGAATACTAGACCGTACTCTTTCTGTTTCGGACATTAGTGTCGTCGTCTTTACAAGTCCCGGGGGGTTTCAGGTGCATCTGACGCAGTCGAACCTACCGTTGTGATCGCGATGAAATCTTGATAAATGTGATCCCTCTTCATCTTTGGACGAACCAGGTCACCTACACCACCCAAAAGGGCCACAACGGTTGTAATCTTGCTGTCCCAAGTAACGAGTGCCGACACGAGTTTCCCATCTACTCGTGTGGATTCAGTGCTCCCGTAAAGATCTGGTCGCAAGTTAGCATCTCCGACGACAGCATTCATCCAGGTGGCTTACTCTGCATCTTCTTTGCGGCAACCATGTTGCGCCACCACGCCAGTCCAACAGCCTTGTCAAACACCATGGTGGGCCAGACACCATACGGTGTGATGACATCGTGTTCCTGCTCTTTCTGGCTTGCGATGGAGGGGATTCCAGCAGGGGAGATGTAGCCAATGATTTCATTCGTGTTCGGGTCTGTAGAGTTGTTGACGGATGCAAAGAGCCCAGGAACCTTGGTCACCACTGAGTTGCAAGTCCTTGCTCTCTCCGCGTTATGGTATAACCTCCTATCGTTTTGAAACAAAAGAGTCAGCAAAATTTCCCACAGCCAAACTAGCCGACAAGACCCGTACTGACCTCACAAGATCAACATCGTAGTATGGCAGCTCAAGAACCTTCCACGGTTCATGGCTAGAGAACCAATATCCTTTTACATGTTTGTTAGCTCTAGTGTACCCATGTAAAGGGAGACGGGACAATTACCTTGCTCGACCGTGATGGGCCCAACTCCGCCCATGTTGTATTCCACGCTTACAAGCTTCGCCCTCTTAACCTCCCACAGTGTGTCCTTATCTTCGCGAGACAGCCCGCCAAAGGCGTTCAAGAAATGGGTGAACAGCTCGCCTTCATAGGGGTCATCGAGGTAGTTTGTGCCCTCGCATTGGTATCCCTGCTTTGCATGCTTGGGAGGCAAAGTTTGGTTGTTCATCTTTGTCACTGCGCACACATGGCCCCCTCCGCGGTAGAATACGGTGGCAGCCGTGGTCTTGACATAGTCCAACCAATTCTGCCAGCCCCTGGCGCTGTCCCTGATTGATTGATCCTGTCTCCGCTCAGCGGCACTGATGTAAGCATACACGGCCCAAACGAGCTCACTGCAATCAAGGACTCATGTCAGTCCAAAACTTTTTCATTTGGGGGG